>NC_057711.1:49968507-49999492 GCF_004010195.1 Chiloscyllium plagiosum
TGTCCGTGTTGATTCGGTCGCCTGAGATAGAAATAGAAAGGTCGAGGAAGGGGAGGGAGGAATCTGAGACTGTCCAGGTGAATTTGAGGTCGGGGTGGAAGGTGTTGGTGAAGATACACTGATACAGCCATGCCAACATCACCATCCACGAGTATCGGGTGGCAATTTAACCATTTACTTTGATTAGTTCTGATTTGGATGTTACTAAGGAATTTAACAGTTCCAAGCCAGATTTGCGTGGGCTTTCATGGGTGTGCACTCTCCTGGAAACCAGCCAAAGAGTACTCTATATCAAGTCAGACCTCGTGGGACTCTTTTGCTGTCTTTTACTGGCAGCAACTAAAATAGCCTTCCGGCCCGAATCATGAAGAAAATGTTAACAATTTGTCTGAGGCTTGGTTTTGTTTTGGAGTTTTGCTATGGGCTGACCTGTCCAGAATATGATGTCAGTGAGGCAGTGAAATTGTCTTTGTTCAGTGGTGTTACCTCAGCTCATCGGCATACCCTGTAACTCATATACTCCACTTGCCACATTTTCTAATGATAAAGCCAGTTGTAGTGCCTGTTTCAAGTCCAAGTGGGCTTCAGCTATTAGGTGCTTTTCCATAGTCACATTATTAATCCCACATACCAAGCCGTCTCTCAGCGTCTCATTAAGGGTTAAAACAAAGTCACATGTCTCTGCCAGTCATCTTAACCTAGTCAAAAATCCCAAAACAGATTCTCCTGGTTCTCAAACCACTGAGTAAAGTTAACAGCATCTCAGAATTGGAGGAGGCTTGAGGTCGTAATATCCCTTAACTAAATCCATCAGCTCTTGAAAGGGTTTAGTATCCAGTGCCTCAGGGGGCATTCTTAGCGATGCCTTAAGCACAGCAGGCAGGACATCAGTCTTATTAACTTTGTATGCCTCGCTCTAAGAACACTATGATCTGTACATCCTTGTTTGCTGTAAACTACCTGTACTGCTTGCAAAACCAAGCTTTTTACTGTACTTAGATACATGTGACTATAATAAATCAAATGAAATCTAATTAAAGACTCCCACAACCGAAAAAGCTGTGCATCCACAAGCTGTCAGGAGAATTACTCATTGCTTTTCATCTGCCCCAATGGCATTGGCCTGGAAAAAACAATACATTTCTTTCCACATATTGTTGTAATGGACCAGACCAGACCCCTTCAAAATATTTTAAGCAGGTAGCCCAGACCCTAACTTTGCCAGTTGTTTTAAGTAGGTGTAAATTGGATATTCCAGAAGGCAACCAGCCAGTCAAGCCATTTACTTTTAAACAGAACAGAATTGGTTTACAAGATTACTGAATGAAATACAAACAACAGAAAACAGAATACCAAATAACTTAACCTCTCTGAAAACCCAACAGATCATCCCTAATGAATGATGTTGTTCCAAATACTTGCAACAATCCCCATAAACACCCCTTACACCACAAAAGGTAAAATCAAACACAAGTTCTTACAGGAGAGAAGTCAGAGACTGTCAGCTGGACCTGCTTCTTTAGGTCCAGCAGCCTTTTTTCACACTACTGCTAAAAAAAAACAAACCAGAGAAAAGCTGAGCTGGGAGAACTGACCACACCCTTTTCATTATACATGTGGGTTTTTTTTCAAAACTTGAAAGCCTCTTCTTGAGGCAGTATCTGTTAGCTATTATTAAATTGGCCCTAGACTTTTCTACACCTCAGACTTTTCGGACTCTGTTTCATTTACGATCTGTCTGAAAAAAAAACATGGACTGCATAGCCTTGTTAAAGGAGCAGCTTTGTCACACTGTGCACAGTCTTTGACAGCAGGATCAAACGAGTCAACTGTCCCAAATACCGGCATGATTGTAGATATGCTTACATCAACTCAAAGGTGACTGTTGTAAGTGAATTTCTTCAGGAGTGTAATTTTTTCTGTCATCTCCCTGAAATAACTCCACAGAGACTGGTATTTCTTCACCAAGTCATCCTTTATTTACACATGCTAAGAACTTGAAACTGGTCCAGTATCCTCATAACCAGCTTTCAGAATGAGTAGAACCTGTGACACTCCTATATATATCTGTCAGCCAGGATTACCCGCCTCGATCAGGGAATTCACATTCCAAGGTGACCACCTGGCTGACCTCTACAATCACTACACATCTATTAGTTGATCAGGCACATCAAATAACTACAAATAAAGGGCAACATAGTTTTATTTTGGATATGTCTTGAACTCACATGAGACCAACAGTTTTACAAAGTAAAACTTGCTTACAAATCTGTGCAATTGGCAGGAGCAGAGTTTAGTTGAAACTTAAGTGAATATCTCCTCTCACACTTGTCTCTCTGACTGCACTGCTCCATGCACTGTTTGCCATTCTGCACAAAATTATTATGCTTTCTTCCAATGCTTTGTAATATCAGCTCAGGTCCACCACAAGGCCTTTTTAATGATAATGAGGTTTTTTTCTGGCTTTCTCTATGGTGTGTTGTGGGCTACCATTTAAATGTTTGAGTCACTTAAAACATTATTTTAATATACCAAATAAATGTTGATTAGAAATATTTATTGCCTTTGGTGTTTTGTTTTGCCTTCACTGTTTTGAAATAAATTCAAGCAGTGTTTTAGGGAACATAGTCACACTACATAGCCCATATTTCTGTGGAGAAAACAATGTTTTCTTCCTTCAGGAAATAAATTCATTATTAACTGTCATTAAATTACATGGATAGTCATGCTCATGGCGTCAGCTTGTGATTCATGTATGTAAATGTGTGTGCTTTTAAATCCAAAGCAAAGTTGGTGAAATTCATGAAAAGTAGCAAGTTGGAAAATGTACCTCCATGGACAGGATATTTTGAATGCCGGGGTTTGTTTCTCCATCACGCAAAGAGTCACTGGGGATGATCAAAGTAGACCTACATCTACTTAATATTTTGAGAGGTAGGAGTGTGCGATGTGGAATGGGGTTCCAGAGGGAGGTTCCCACTTTGGTTCTTGGGCCTGAACATGATGAGTCATCTGATCCTGGACACCTCTAACCAGCCTCAAAAGTGACACATTACTGTCAGTCTGGAGGGGCATGCAGGTTAAACCAAGTAAGAACAGCAGATTTCCTTCCTCGAAGGATATTAGTAAGCCAGATGAACTGTATTGATGCAATGTTAATTTTGTTTTAATTACCAAGATTAGTTTTCAATTCCAGATTTTGTTGAATTCAAATCCCACCAGTTGCCGTGACAGGATTTGAACCCAGAACATTAGTCTGGGTTTTGGCTTAGAACTCCACTTACATTACCAATATACCATCATCTCTCCCTCAATGTACAAAATTATAGGTTTAAAATCATGTACCAAAGTATTGCAATTATTGCTATCTACACATTATTCTCGCTTTAATGCCTAATTTCTAATAAGACTATTTTGAAGTTTGGCCTAAAACTCTGCCCTCCAAATTGTGTCACTGCACAAAAAAAAATACATAATATAGGTCATTATTTCAGGGTGACACTCCTTGCATGCATGTAAATCACAACACACTCCCACTCTAAAAACTGAAGACAGCCACATTGCCTCCTATTACTAGTTAATTTTCGAATGTCAAATTCTGTTAATGTGCTGACAACATTGGCATTTAAAACAGTTCAAATTGAGCTGTTGAACCAAAAGCTCAGCTCTGCTTAATCGACAAGATGTAAATGAGCCATTTCAAAGACCCAGGCAGTTTTACTTGCATTTGAAAATTGTACTTGGGAAAATGTTGCACATCAGCTATCTTAAGCTGGTACATTTCATTCAATTATTGCATAGACAAATTTAATACAGCTGAACATGAATTTGAATCAGGTCCAGCATGTCTGAGTGATACTACACTTAATTATATTGTATTAGCAAGATTATTTTCAACCTATAATTATAAGGTTTAACTATTTAATAGCCATAAATCTTCAAGCCTCGCTCTGCAGACTTGAATGCATAATCTAGGCTAACACCTCATTGCAACACTGAATGCATGGTGTACTATCAGAATTGCATCTTTAGATTCATTAAAGTGAGGCATTGTCTGCCTTGTCCAATGGATGTTAAAGATGCTACAAGACCATTTGAAGGAGAGCAGGGGAGTTTTGCCAGTGTTGTGGCCAATATTCCTCAAACAATATCGAAAGTAGGTAATCTTGTCATTTCACCAATGCATTTTAAAGAACTTTACTATATGCAAATAGATGCCATGTTGTTTAAATCACACCCGTCACTACAATTCAAAAATATTTCATTGGTCCTAAGTTCACCAAATATGCTCAAAAGAATTTTATTTTACTTTAACAGAGCCAAAGTATGTTTCCTTTTGTGATTGAGGGTAGCTCACTAATACAGATGGCATTCAGAAAATCTTTAGTAACTACATAAATTTGATTTTGAATTCACCATTACTCCAAGACAACTGACAAGTATATTTTATTTTTCAAAACCCTATTCAGTTTAATTTAATTTATTATCAAAAACACTAAGAATTCAAGTATCTAGATCAAGATTAATACATTAGTGTGGCAATTGAATTGTTTTATTGCTAGAGACATTATGATGTAACCAGATCAATATTAAGATTTTTTAGTCATTGAAAATTCAATTTTTGAAATTTGTTCCCACATCTAGAGTTGACAGTGGGAGTCACAGATGAAAAACAATTTTAAAAGTTCAAAAATTATTCTAAAAGGATTAAGGACGATAAATGAAGCACATTGATTTTTTTAAAAAAGAAGGCCAAAGTTAATATATTAGAGTTAAAAATCACACAACACCAGGTTATAGTCCAGCAGGTTTAATTCCTGGTATTGTGTGATTTTTAACTTTGTACACCCCAGTCCAACACCGGCAACTTCAAAGTATAATAGAGGGAATAAAAGAGCAGGTTAAATAAATGAGTGAGCATTTTAAATGTTTATTTTGAACTAAAAGTAACCATTACGTATTTTTGTAATTTAGTGTTAATACTGTATAAAGCTTTATATATATTCATTAATTTAATATTAGATTTTTAAAAATTCGAAGTGCATCATTAAAGACTTTTTTTTTACATCAGTTAGAAGTGTAAGAAATAAAATTAATACAATCTGGAGTTTACTGTGTTAAAATAGAGGTTGTAGTTGTCAAAACATATTTTGAATGATAAAGATTCTTAATGGAGAAAGTGAGGGCTGCAGATGCTGGAGATCAGAGCTGAAAATGTGTTGCTGGAAAAGCGCAGCAGGTCAGGCAGCATCCAAGGAGCAGGAGAATCGGCTTATGCCCGAAACGTCGATTCTCCTGTTCCTTGGATGCTGCCTGACCTGCTGCGCTTTTCCAGCAACACATTTTCAGCAAAGATTCTTAATGCCCTATTTCAAAAAATCTAGAAGAAAAATTGAAATATTGCTGTGGGACGTAACAGAGAAATAAAGTCATCTTTAAGCGATCCCAGTTAAGAGAAGCATCTGTGGTTGTCATTCCTTCTCACTTAAGTACAAAAAGCATGATCTTAGCTTCTCACTCTGCACTCAAGTGAAAAGATGACAATTATAGATAAGCCTAGAGGGTCATTCATAATTGCCAGTATCATTATGCTGACATAAAATTCACTTGAGGTGCAAGAGGAGTAATGTACAAAATTTTGTACAGCTTGTCACAATAAAGGTCACAGGAATTTAGAGTCCCCAGTTGATTTTGGAATTCCAACTTTTTTTTCTGACCAAAGCACTGTATTTATGGCGAACTAGACAACGGAGTAGATTTGCGCCATTTCAGTACCACATTGCTAACAAGATATGAGCAAAAATACAAAATGGATGATGGCCAAATAAATAATGCAAGGTTAAGAAAGTAAATGAAGAAATACATAAGAGAAATATTGAAACCAGAAAGGAAAAGAGAAAAGCTTCAATAGTAGTTCATTCATCTGAATATTCATCAGAAATATCTGGAAAACAATTTACACTAGTCATACTGGATTCTAATAAATTCTGGCACACACATGGACATCTAGGTATAATTATCAGCAATATTCTCCCAGAGTCCACTGGTGATACCTTAATTGGCACAGCCTGTAATGCCATTGCAGAAATTGTTGCCAATATCCTCTCAGAGGTATCTGACAAAAATGCTCACATTTCTCATATTCTTTACTAAGTAACCTTTACCATCCTAAAGCTACTTAACAAATTACCCTTCTCAAAGAGTTTTATTGCCACTCTCCCAGAACAAGTAATGTTCATCACTTGAAACCATTTCATATAATACTGGTGATGAAACAAAGCAGGGCTGCAAGAGTTAACTGGCAAACTTTGATAATTAGTGCTGTCACTGTTAGAGATAATTATTTCATTCTCTATATGGATTTGTCTGATTTATCCAGGAGAATTTCCCCTTGACTAATGTGGTGAGATTATCAAGTCATAGCTATAATTACAAATGTATTACAGTAGTTTTTTTTCCTTTGGAGCACATCAGCCTTTAAACCGTTTTCAGATCACATAGCAGCACGAAAGTCTGCTCAGAATTCCCTCATTATGGCCTCTGACCACACTTTGTAAAATAAGAACATGTCACGTTCAAGGCTTTAAAGAAAGATTGTACTAATGAGATACAAATAAAAGAAGGGTCATTGACATGAGAGTTGGGAATTTAACCCCTTTGGGGCACAGCTCTAGGCCTTTGGCTACTATGCTTAATTTCTGTTGATTTGTCATTATGCTATTTTTCTCTGCCAGAAAATCTTGAAAACTGTATTTTTTCAAACATTAATTTATTGTTTCAAAATCTACTTTATCAAAATAATTTTCAAAGATATTTGCTAGTCTTATCAGCTCCAGCATTGATTTTTGAAATGCAGGAAACTCACAAATGAGCAGCTTATTGCATTTTCCACCACAATTATTCATAGCCCCAATAATAGAGCTTTTGAAATTTCAACATCTTTCTCTCCCTCTCTCCTTCCCTCCCGTTGACACTCTGCATTCAAAAATAATGATAAATTCTACCAATTTAATTACTTTGTAAATGCAAATCATCATTTCATGACGGAATGACATGTTATTATCAGCCATCACCTGCTAATGAGTTTGATGGTCCACCAAGGAAATTCCATGTTACTGGGCATGATTGTCTGGGTCCTTTTGCGACTGATTAGGCCAATCTCAGAGTTGCATCTCCAACCACAAATCTGGCAGCTGTTTCCAGGTGATGAAACTGGTCCTTGGTCTTGAAATCACTGGCATTCCTTTCTCTGGTTTGTTTTCAATACTTCCTCTTGCTAATGTTCTCAGCGACTTGTGCCCCTTCATACAGGAGCATCCTTCAAGTCAATTTCATCTGAAAAAAGATGTCCCACATGTTGACATTTATGTTGCATTTCTTGAGGGAAGCCCATTCTATTGGAACTAAATTAGTACAGGGTAACAGATGGTTTGTGTTTTTCCATTCTACTATAATCAAGCAAGCCCTTCTCTCTTGTATCTCACCATATGGGTGATATTGTTATCACTGCTTTTATCATCCATTCCCATTTGTCTTGAGGAAGTGCTGATGGACATTCTCTCCTTAATCATCAGATGACTTATAGTGATGACATTGTAGAAGGAATTCTGTGATTTGTACCCACAGATCATAGAGGGATGAAGATATATGTCCAAGTTGGGATTGTGTGTGAGAGACCTGTCAATGATGTTGCTACTGACCTTCTCAATGGTAGAACTTTAGGATTCAAGAATGCTATTGAAATAACATTGATGAATTGAACCACTACACTGCATCCTGAAGATGGGTCACACTGCAACCAAAATGCACCAGATATGGCTAATGTGTTCAGTGGCAAGAGAATCCTGCATAATATTATGTTTCTGGAATATTACTTTGAACATTCAGACAATCACACATCACAGTCCTGATTTAAATTATATTGATGTGACACTGGAATGACACTGAGATGTCAAGAGTACCCAGCAGCTACTTATACAGTCAAAGTGTTCAAATCGCTGATGCATTCAAGTTTCTGGTCAGTACTAACAAAAGAATGACAACGTTGAAGTTTGGGTCTTCAAGATTGATGACATCTTTGAATATTTTGTGTTGATAAATATATGGTTATTCTCTGGTAAATATGGAGTTCAAATATTACCTGCCAAATGCTAGTCCAAAATTAGATGTTGTCCAGCTTATACTGAAAGCTGCCACTACCTGCGGCACTTTCAGAGATCTGAAGCTAAGCAGTGTTAATTTGCCAGCAAATACCTACACTCCTGATGATGGAGGGATGGTATTAATGAAAAATGGTTAAGACGATTGGGTCAAATCATCCTCCAATGATTTTCCTGGTGATCTTATTGAAGACCCAGGTTCATAGCATAAGGACAGTTAAACTGATATTCACATTGACACTGTTGCAACATGGAGCCCTTACTGTCTATAATATGTTTTCCAAGGATGAATTGTTGACAGATGAATTATTTTATTTAAGGAGGATAGTAAACTGCAAGGGAGTTGTTTAATTAAAGTGTCCTTATAGAGGTTTGTAAAATCGTGAAGGGCATGTATATGGTGAATAGTCAAAGTCTTTTTCCTAAGGTGCAGGAGTCCAAAACTAGAGGGCATATGTTTAAGGTGAGAGGGGAAAGATTTAAAAAGGGTGTAAGAGTAACTTTTTCCCACAGAGGGTCATGTGTGTAAGGAACGAGCTGCCAGAGGAAGTGGTTGAGGTGTGTACAATTACAACATTTAAAAGGTATTTGGATGGGTGTATATATAGGAAGGTTTCAGAGGCATATGGGCAAAATGCTTTCAAATGGGACTAGATCAGTTTGGGATATGTGGTCAGCAATCATGAGTTGGACCAATGGGTTTGTTTCTGTGCTGTACATCTCTATGACTATGACTGTGACTACATTTGTATGACAGAATAAAAAAATGGCAAAGTTTTGAAGAAGAGTCACTGGACTCAAACATTAACTCTGCTTTCTGTCCACCCATGCTGCTGGACCTGCTGAGTTTCTCCATCAATTTCTATTTCTTGTGCAAATTTTGGGTAGTTTGAGTTGATATTTAACACCTGAGATTAGATTAGTTGGATAAATTTATAGTAAAGTGCACATATTTATTTGGAATGTTGATAAGTTTGTGAACACTACAGAAAATGTTTTTCTTTGTCTTTGGAGCTGCATTTCTAATGTAAATTAAGCAATGTAATGATAAAATACAAGGAGCAATTTTGCCCCTTTTATTTAAATTTCTTGGATTTTGCAAACATCTAAGTTCGGACTATTTATATTACTTGAATGTCTGTTAAAGAAGATGAAGGTATATTAGTCTTATGAAGGAGTAGCAATGAATTCTTCTCATCACTGTGTGACACTTTTCTTGCTATATGCAAATTTTCTCTTTGGAATATTTCTAACAGAGCCAAACTATAATTTGAGATTCTTACTTCCTGTTGGCAAATGTCATGTAACAACTGAGTATTAAAAATGGAATAGAAGTATTGTAATGTTGTTGTCCAGCAGTGTGAGTGTATCGTAACTATAGTTCCTGTCAGAACTATCTGGAATATGTTGAGTAGATTCAGCACCAACAACCCTTCTTTTACATATTAATGGAGCTACCAATTACATGCAGGGAAGGATAGCTGTGTGATGCTTTATGCAGAAGACAGGCACTAATTTGACTTGATAAAACAGCAAAGTGTTATTACTTATTACTTAATAGCTAGATATATATGACATCTAACATATATGATTGTCTCTTGTGAGACTTCAGTTAGAGTAAATACACATTTCTATTTTATTTACGTGCTATTAACACTGAGGACAATCACTTCAGAACTTTCTCCAACTCTGATGAACACATGGAGAACTGTAGAAGAACCTACAGAGCTCTCATTAGATCCTCTCAGGAACAATCTTTAATATTCTGATGGTTGGAGTTTATCTTGTGAATTTTGTTTTTCCATCATGTGTTAACTGTCTTGTACAATATTATCTCCCTAACATAAGAACTAGGGGCAGGATTAGGCAGTTCAGCTGCTTGAATCTGCTCTGCCATTCAATACCATCATGGTGGTTCAGTGGTTAGTGCTGCTGCAATACAATGCCAGGGATCCAGGTTCAATTCCAGTCCTAAGACCATAAGACCATAAGACATAGGAGTGGAAGTAAGGCCATTCGGCCCATCGAGTCCACTCCGCCATTCAATCATGGCTGATGCGCATTTCAGCTCCACTTACCAGCGTTCTCCCCGTAGCCCTTAATTCCTCGAGACAACAAGAATCTATCAATCTCGGCCTTGAAGACATTTAGCATCCCGGCTTCCACTGCACTCCGTGGCAATGAATTCCACAAGCCCACCACTCTCTGGCTGAAGAAATGCCTCCACATTTCTGTTCTGAAATGACCACCTCTAATTCTAAGGCTGTGTCCACAGGTCCTAGTCTCCTCGTCTAACGGAAACAATTTCCTAGCATCCACCTTTTCCAAACCATGTATTATTTTGTACGTCTCTATTAAGTCTCCCCTTAATCTTCTAAACTCCAACGAATACAATCCCAGTATCCTCAGCCGTTCCACATATGTTAGACCTGTCATTCCAGGGATCATCCGTGTAAATCTCCGCTGGACACGTTCCAGTGCCAATATGTCCTTCCTGAGGTGTGGGGACCAAAACTGGACACAGTACTCCAAATGGGGCCTAACCAGAGCTTTATAAAGTCTTAGTAGTACATCTCTGCTTTTATATTCCAACCCTCTTGAGATAAGAGACAACATTGCATTCGCTTTCTTAATCACAGACTCAACCTGCATGTTTACCTTTAGAGAATCCTCAACTAGCACTCCCAGATCCCTTTGTGCTTTAGCTTTATTAATTTTCTCACCATTTAGAAAGTAATCTATGCTTTTATTCTTTTTGCCAAAGTGCAAGACCTCGCACTTGCTCACGTTAAATTCCATCAGCCATTTCCTGGACCACTCTCCCAACCTGTCTAGATCCTTCTGTAGCCACCCCACTTCCTCAGTACTACCTGCCTGTCCACCTAACTTCGTATCATCGGCAAACTTCGCTAGAATGCCCCCGGTTCCCTCATCCAAATCATTAATACATAATGCGAACAGCTGTGGCCCCAGCACCGAACCCTGCGGGACACCGCTCGTCACCGGCTGCCATTCTGAAAAAAAACCTTTTATCCCAACTCTCTGCCTTCTGTTAGACAGCCAATCCACAATCCATCCCAGCAGCTCACCTCGAACACCATGGGCCCTCACCTTGCTCAGCAGCCTCCCGTGTGGCACCTTATCACCTGACTCCAGTGACTTTTGAAAGATCTCAACCAATGCCTCTGCTATTTCCTCAGCCTCCTCTCTCAGAACTCTAGGGTGTATCCCATCGGGGCCAGGAGATTTATCAATTTTAAGACTTTTTAACTTTTCTAGCACTGTCTCTTTCGTAATGGCAACCATACTCAACTCAGCCCCGTGACACCCTTTAATTTTTGGGATATTACTCATGTCTTCCACTGTGAAAACTTATGCAAAGTACTTGTTAAGTTCTCCTGCTATTTCCTTATCTCCCATCACTAGGCTTCCTGCATCAGTTTGAAGTGGCCCAATGTCTACTTTTGCCTGTCGTTTGTTTCTTATGTACTGAAAGAAACTTTTACTATTATTTCTAATATTACTGGCTAGCCTACCTTCATATTTGATCCTCTCATTTCTTATTACACTCTTTGTTGTCCTCTGTTTGCTTTTGTATCCTTCCCAATCTTCTGATTTCCCACTGTTCTTAGCCACTTTATAGGAGTGCCTGTGTATGTGGAGTTTGCACGTTCTCCCTGTCTCTGTGCTAGTTTCTTCCAAATGGTTTCCTCCTCCCATAGTCCAAAGATGAGCAGGTTCGGTGGATTGGCCATGCTAGAATACCCTGTAGTGTCCAGGAATGTGTAGGCCAGATGAATTAGCAGGCTAAGTGGATGAGCCATGGCAAATGTGAGGTTATGGGGATAGGGTGGGTCTGAGTTGGATGCTCTTCAGAGAGCCAGTGTGGACTCAATGGGCCAAATAGCCTGCTTCTACGCTGTAAAGATTCTATGATTCTATTCTAGATGGCTGATTCCCATCTCAGCCTCAACTCCACTTTCCTGCCTGCTCATTATAACCTTCAACTCATTACTAATTAAAAATGTCTCCAGAAAGACTATGTGCAGCCACTGTGCCTATTTGAACTCAACAAAATATCTGACAGCCATTCGTTAGTTCATTTTTCAGGGCAATGCTTTGATAAATTGGAGTTATACTGCCTGGTTTTAAATTTAAACAAAGCCTGACAGTTAACTATCAATCAGCATTCATGGGTGCATTTTCCATCGCAACAAGAAGTCTACCAATCAGAATTCAGTTCCAACCAATCAGCATTCCTCTCTCATGCAATGTAAATGTTCGTTTTCCTCTTAAATTGATATTCTTGCAAATTGTTCTCTTGAGCGCAAGACAAAAAGCTTTGAGAAAAATATGCCTTTTACCAGCAATACTCCAAACTTTGAGGTGAATAATTTGGTGCTTTCAAAAACAAGGGTAAGAAGCGTGGAAAAGAAGTGCTGTTGCCTAGCAACAAGGTGTTCCATGACAAGGAGAGAGGGAGCAAGCAAATTTCCTTTTAGAAAGAGAGACAGAAGATCAGTAAGTATGCAGGTTTCTTTCAGAAAGGGAAGCAAGTCATTCAGACACAAAAGGCATATAAAGGCAGTTAAGCACCTTAGCAGTCTCCAAAACAGAAAGAACAGAAGAAAAGAAGTTCTGAGTGGTTTAGAAGTTATTAAAGGCTCAGAAACTGGAGGCTTTAATGTGTCAGACAGGAAGTCATACTACAAGACTATTAAATTCATGAGTCTAATGAGGTGCCCAGCTATAATCATTTTAATGAATGATTTTAGCACTTTCCCCATGGCAGATGTCAAGCCACCTGGCCTATAATTTCCTGCCTTTCGTGGTCCATTCCATCTTGATTAGAATGGTTATATTTGTTACTTTATAGTATGCTGGAATTTTTCCTGAATATAGGGAATGTTGGGAATATTTACTCCAACGTATCTACTCCCTCATTAGCATCATCTTTTAGGGCACTAGGATGTAATCTAACTGGAGCATGAAACCTTGAAACTTGTTGGACAAGTCAGAAGTCAAGTGACACCAGATGAAGAAGCAGCATTCGAAAAGCTTGTGATTTCAAATAAACCTGTTGGACTATAACCTGGTGTCATGTGACTTCTGACTTTGTGTAAGACATGTTTAGGTTGGTGGCTTCTTTTATGAAGTGTATGTGAGTCATTTTAAACAAAAAAGCACTTGCTTACTGCCTGTTGTCCTGTATCAAGTTAAAGTCATGTGGTTTGAGGAAATTAATGTTTTCTTGGGGTATTGTCACATTATGTTTAATGGAGGCTTGATAAGACATACCATGAAGTTTGATTCTGTGTGAGTACAAATATGCCATAAATCAGTTCAAATGTCAAAAACTCAGTTTATAATTAACTTTATATATAGAAAAGTAAAATACAAACATTTTGCTGAACCCATATGAAACAGCTTGATCCCACTGTGACTATGGTTTGCAATTCTTGGCACCAAAAGAATATGGAGGTTCAGAAGTGATTTACTGGAACAACACCAGGGATAAGGTTTTACAGAGACAATACATTTGTTCTCCAAAGTTTCAGTAGAGGCACATAAAATTACGAAGGATTTAGACAGAATAAATAGCGCTTGTTTTCAATGGTTATAGAATTGATAATGAAGGGTCCCAGATTTAAGTTGATTGAAATTGATTTTTAAAATTACGTTTGACGCAAGGAAAAACATTGACACAAACAGTGGATAGGAATTGGAACACGCCTTCCCAGATATTGTAGTGAATAAATATTCAAATTAGATTTCAAAAGAAAATTGGATATATAATTGGGAACAAAAAAAATTCACAAATAACATGTTTAAGAAGGCAATGCTCAGACTGATGGGGTTTCTTATCAAAAGAACTGGCGCAGACTTGATGGGCTGAATGTCCTCCTTCTGTGCTGCCTTTTTCTATTAAACATAAAACACTTCACAAAGGCACTCTACAGGAGCTATCATAGGTTACAAGTTAGTGGCGAAAGGAGATAAGAGCACATAAATTGAAGAAGCAGCAGAGACCATGATTTCTTTCCCTGGCTTTGGTGATCACTAGTGCTCAAACTTTAAACCTATGTTTCCTAATTTACCACAAATTAGGTTTTAGGGACTTGTCAGCTTTCTGATCCAGCTGATTTCCTAACACCTTTTCCCTGGTGATGCCATTTGTTTCAAGTTTATCCTCTCTATCACTTCCTGATTTTCATTTGTCTTTGGGAAGTTTTCTAAGACAGATGCAAAAAAAAAACCCAGTTCAAGACTCTTGTCATTTCTTTGCATTCCATGATCAATTCCACAGATTCACTCTCTAGAGGACCCACCGAGCTGCAGTTCTTCTTTTCTTATTCAAATACTTGTAGAAATATTGCAATCTGTTTTTATATTACCAGATAGCTTTATCTCATACTTTGTTTTATGCCTCATTACTTTATTTTACTCATTCTTAGCTGTGTGTTAAAGTCTGTCCAATCCTCAGACCTACCACTCGGCCTTGTAGATTTGTATAGTGTTTCTTTCAATTTAAAACTATCTTTAACATCCTTATTTAGCCACAAGTAATGCATTTTTCTCAAAGAGCCTTTCTTTCTCACTGAAATAATTCTTTGCTGAGGGCCACTGCATATTTCCTTAAATATCAGTCACTGCAAATCCACTGAAACCTCCTTTTAACCTAGTTCCCAGTTCACCTTGGCCAGCTCTACCTTCATACCCTCATTGCTACCTCTTTTTGGTTTAAAACACTAATCATGGACCCACATTTCTCCTTTACAAACTAAACATGATACTCTGTCATGTTATAGTCACTGTCACTTTGAGACTGCTTTGCCATGTGTGTGTGATTAATCTTGTGTGATTACTCATCATTTGGTCCAGAATCACTCGTTCCCTGGCAGGCTGAAGAAAGTACTTCTCTATCGTTTGTCCTGAAGGCAAATTTTCTGGGTATATTGTTATGGACAAAACCAAACCTTCTCATAACATTTTAAGAAAATAGTCTAAATCCAAACTTTTTCTTATATTTACAAGCAAGTGTAAGGCGTTTCAGATACAATTCGATTGATCCAACTACTCGACTTGAAGCAAAACACACTTTATTCTTACAATGCAATTAAAATACAGGCAAAATAAGAATAAAGCTAGAATTAGCTTAACTGTAACTCTATTGAAATACCTAACAAGAATATATGTATGTTTACAACTACTGATTACTATTGAAATGGGCAAGTCAAATGAAATAGAAAGGGTAGAACTTAGAGCAGTCAACATTGATAGGGAAAAGGCACTTAGTAGACTATTAGGTTTGAGGGCAGACAAGTCTCCTGGGTCTGATGGCCTATGTCCGAGGGTTTTAAAGGAAGTGGCAGTGGAGATAATGGATCCATTGGTCGCAATATTCCAAAATTCCCTGGACAAAGGAAACGTTCAAGTGGATTGGAATGATGCTAATATAACACACTAATATAACACTGGGCGGCACGGTGGCACAATGGTTAGCACTGCTGCCTCACAGTTTCAAAGACCCGGGTTCAATTCCCGCCTCAGGCGACTGACTGTGTGGAGTTTGCACGTTTTCCCCGTGTCTGCGTGGGTTTCCTCCGGGTGCTCCGGTTTCCTCCCACAGTCCAAAGGTCAGGTGAATTGGCCATGCTAAATTGCCCGTAGTGTTAGGTAAAGGGTAAATGTAGGAAATATGGGTGGGTTGTACTTCGGCAGGGAGGTGTGGACTTGTTGGGCCAAAGGGCCTGTTTCCACACTGTAAGTAATCTAATCTAAACACTGCAAAGTAATCTAATCTAAACTTATTCAAAAAATCAGGGAGGCATTGTGTGGGAAATTACAGACCATTTTGTTTAACATCTGTTTTTGGAAAACTGTTGGAATTAATTATCATGGAAGCAATATTAGGACATTTGACAAGTCAAAATGCTATCCATCAGAGTCAGCATGGTTTTATGAAGGGCAACTAATGTTGACCCATTGACTAGAGTTCCTTGAAGATGTAACAAGCATCGTGGATAAATGGGATCCTGTAGATGTAATATATCTGGACTTCTGGAAGGTGTTTGAGAAGATGCCACACAAAAGGTTGATTCACAAGGTTTGATCATATGGGATTAGGGATAATTTAGTAGCTTTAATAGGTGACTGGCTGGTGGAGAAAAGATGGAGAGTTGGGATAAATGGATTTTTTCTGAATAGCAAAAAGTAACTAGTGGGGTGCCACAGGGTTTGGTCCTTGGGTCCCTGCTATTTACAATCTATATTAATGACTTGAATTCAGGGATAGAAGGTTCTGTCGCCAAGTTTGTGGATGACACTAAAATAAGTGGGATAGTAAATTGCAATAAGGGAATAGGAACCTCACAAATGAGATACATTAGGAGAGTTCTCATTCCTTCCTTTTATCATTTCATGATAACCAATGGCATCGCCAGCTTTCATAAGACTCTGACAGCCAGTATATAAGCAAGTTATTGATACACAACATACAATGATTATAACAACAAAAATTAGGGGTCTGTTACAGTAAATAGAATTTAAAGAATCCTCCCATGTGGAAAAAAAAACACCAGTAAAGTTCTTAAATCCACAGTCCTTAGTGACGACTCTATCCCCTCCAAATCAGGTGGAAATCAAGTTCTCCAAAATCTCCTTTAGTAAAGTCCAACCTGAAAACAAAATTCAGTCTGACCTTGTAAATCTCTCCATGGAGAAATCTGATTTCTTAGGTAAGGGCAGTTAAATGCTTCACAGAACTGACGAGACTTCCATCCTTATGGAGATGCTTCAGATGGACGATATCAGTGCATCTGAACGTGCAGTACAGCAGCTGCAGCTGCAGCAGCAGGCTAGGTGCACATAGCATTCTCTGCTGCTTTTGCTCCCACTGTGTGATGTTAGCTTGTTCAGTGAACCTTCATTTCCCTTAAATGATCAAAAGACAAGGTAAATCTCACATGGTTTAATGTCCGTAGGAAGGCCACTGACAAAAAATGTACTGACCTCCTCTTCACTGTTGCTAATTTCTTCACTTTTCATGCTCATGACTGGGGAGCTGATTGAGTCCGTTGGATCAGGTTGTGGAGGTGTGGCTGGTGGTCCGAAGGCATGCTTTTCCTGTGAATGTAGAAACTCTGTAGAAGATGTCAGCTGCTGAAAGTAACTGGCACTTCCTTTTTCATTCCTTCCTTATCAAGGTGGATATCAGTATGAAGACAGTCACACATTTAACGACACTAAACGGTGTCTGCCTATTTCAGCATTCTTTGAATTCTTGAAGTCTGTTACTCTGTTTAGTATTTATGACATTATCAAGTTTTATATAATCCATAAAATTCTAAATTGTACTGTCTAAACAATTCAATAAACAACAGTCAATGGTCCTAAAATCAATCCCTCAGGTACCTCATTCAGGTTATTCAAAAATGATTTTCCTTTAACAAATTGATACTTGGCTAATGTGAAAGCTGTCAGGAAAAATATTTCAAAAGTCTGAAATAACAAGAAAACAACAAAATGTTTCCTGTGCTTTAGCAATTGAAGAGGTAGTTTCTGTTCAGATTTAAATCTCAAATATTCGTGGAAAACAAATGCTGAATATTTTGAAATATGTTCTCCAAATAAAACTTCCCAAATAAAACAGTCTGGATTGTAGTGGTGACTTTGGTAGAGGTCAATATTCTTTGAATTTGCAATATGAAGGGGCCAATGAAATCCTAATAATTAAAGGAATTTAAACTGCTCAGCCTCAAGTTCTGATATTTTGTTGAATGTTAACAAAACATCAAACTCAAAATTCATTTTTCTTTTTGTGAACACTCTGCATTAAAAACACAGCAGCAAATATATTTTAATGCAATACTGTCATCTGGCTAAAGCATGATCATTGACCTAACTGTTGTTTTTTTTTAAACAGGCATTGTAGAATTTCAAACAAATCAGGGACTCAAGATACTCATTCAATTTGTTTCAAGGTTACAAGTTTGATCATTTTAAGAAAGAATGTAATGTTGTGCAATTTCAATGTTAGAAACAAAACCTGTCACATTACATAGCCCACAAAACATTGAATTGAGATCCTGATTCAAACAAGGCAAAACAGTCACTTAAAAGGATTTTCTGAACCAGTATTTTAACAAACCAATTTTTTTAAACATCAAACACTCTTAGCATGGCACAAATACAACCTTAATTTCAGCGTTTCTCGTTTTTTTTTTGCATCCTCCCACTGAAATTACACTTATGAAAAGAGAAAGCCCTAGCAGCAGACCACATGGCACTGCAGTCCATGCCAGCTCCTCCCTCAGAACAAGACTTACAGAACCTCAAATTTCAACACTTGGGGATTTTAATTCCTTTCTCACTTTATTCCTCACAGGGGCTTGAACCCCAATCATATGCAGAGGACTTAAATCTCAATTAAACTCAAAGGATTCGAATCTCAATTAAACACAGAGGACATGAATCCCACTTAAAACACAGGAAACTCAAATTCCACTTAAACACAGAGAACTTGAACTTCACTTAAACTCAAAGCATTTGAATCTCAATCAAACACAGAAAACTCTAACCCCAAGTAAACACAGAGAGCACAAACCTCGCTTAAACACAGAGAATTTGAATCTCGTTTAAACACCGAGAACTCTAACCTCAGCACAGCGCAGAGGACTTGAATCTCAAATTAACCCACCCAGGGGGACTCAAACCCCAGTACCACGCAGAGGACTCAAACCTCAATCACACCCACCCAGGGGACTCAAACCCCAGTACCACGCAGAGGACTCAAACCTCAATCAAATCCACTCCAGGGGACTTGAATTCAGTACGCACAGAGAACCCGAACCTCAATTGCACCCACCCCTTTAATACAACACAGAGGATTTGAACTCTAATGCTTTTCCACCCTGTTAACCTATTACCCTTATCTCCAGCACCCCATTCTTAACTGCAAGACCTTATTTGATCTGAGTCATGCTCAACTGAAACTTTTGTTTCACAAAACTCAAAACTGAGTTCTTTCCCTACCTGCTCATACCCTTTACACATTCTCACATGAGTCACAAAACAAATAATGCAGATACAGCAGATAATAAAGAAAGTGGAATGTTGGGCTTTTATAGCAAAAGGAATAGAATATAAAGGTAAGGGAGTATTGTTGCAACCAGACAAGGCATTGGTGAGATGACACCTGGAGTATTGTGCAAAATTGTTGTTCCCTTATTTGAGGCAAGATGCAGTGGTATTGAAGTCAATGCAGAGAAGGTTCACCAGATTGATCCCAGTGGTGAGGAGTTTGTGGTATGAATGAAGATTGAACAGTTTAGGCCCATATTCTCTGAAGTTTAGATGAATAAGGGGAGACCAAATTGAGATATTCAAGATGATAAAAGGTATGGATAAAATAGATGTGGAGTGGATGCTTCCTCTTACAGGGCATTCTAGGACGAGAGGTCATAGTCTTTGGATAAGGGCTAGCAAATTTAAAACAGGGTTGAGGAGCAACTACTTCTCCCACAGGATTGTGAATCTGTGGAATTCGCTACCCCAAAGTGTGGTGGAATTTTGGACAGTGAGTAAATTTAAGGAGGAGTCAGACTGATTTTTAATTGGCAATAGGTTGAAGGGTTATGGGGCAAAGGCAGGAAAATGGGAGTGAGGAGTATATCAGCCATGATGGAGTGGCAGACTCGATGGCTGAATGGCCTAATTTTGCTCCTATATCTTAGGAACTTATGAATTTATGATTAGCTGTTCCAAGATAATTATGTCCCATAAATACACACTTGGGAAATGCAAATTCAGTAAGATAGATTGTCTCGCATGCAATATTTCTCCATTTCAGGAGGAAAGAACATCAAGAGAAAACGCTGAGAGAGAGAGAGAACTCAAGTATTTTGCTTTATCAGAGAGAGTTGTATGGCAGCTTCCAAAGCTACTGAAACCCAAACAAAAATCCTGGTTCTGTGGGTGCTTGACCCCAATTACTCATGCTCTTTTTGTTTGCTTTTGAAACAGAAGCATGGCTGGGCTCAGCCCCAAGTTTATTACACTTGCTTTTGAAAGAAATATGACAGAACAAATCCTTTTTAAAGGCATTTCTCACAACAATATTTGTCAATCTGCTTCTCACAATCCACATATAGATTGAAGCTGCTCATGATTATTATCGTCCATTTATTTCATACTGTGTTCATTTGTTCCTCTGTGCTCTGCCCTCCAGTGTAACTACTGTTAGGTTGCTGATAAACGAGAAGTCGCCTTTTACTTTTACTATTTCTTATCTCTACCCAAACTGATCTTCTGCCTTAATATATCAAGTTATGATAATCTCTCAACTGAACTAATGCCATTCGTAATTAATGGCATTATGTCACCACTTTATCCTCGCTCTCTGTAATTTTGATATGTTAACTGCCTTTCAACATTCAGCTCCCAGTCTTGGTCACTTTTCAACCATGTCCCTGTAACTCCTATCAGGTAATACATGTTTATATCTATCTGTGATTGTAATTCATACCTGTTGTGACAAATGCAGTGTGCATTGGGCCTTCAGTTATGTTTCTTTACTATTTTTACAATCTTAGGCCTTATCTGCTGATGCACTCATACTTGTATGTTCTGTCCCTTCCTGTCACACCCTCGTGAATATCACTCAAAGTGCTGACCTCCTGTATAACTTTGTTGCTACATTTTACTATATTTTTCCCAATTTGATCACTCAGCCTCATTTAGGTCAAAGTCCTCTCTATCACCCTAGTTATATAATTCACTAGAATACTCAAAGTTGTGAGAAGATTTATAGCTCAGGTGCTCGTTGTTGTGGTTCTGTTCGCCGAGCTGGGAATTTGTGTTGCAGACGTTTCGTCCCCTGTCTAGGTGACATCCTCAGTGCTTGGGAGCATCTTGTGGAGCGCTTCTGTGATCTTTCCTCCGGCATTTGTAGTGGTTTGAATCTGCCGCTTCCGGTTGTCAGTTCCAGCTGTCCGTTGCAGTGGTCGGTATATTGGGTCCAGGTCGATGTGCTTATTGATTGAATCTGTGGATGAGTGCCATGCCTCTAGGAATTCCCTGGCTGTTCTCTGTTTGGCTTGTCCTATAATAGTAATGTTGTCCCAGTCGAATTCATGTTGCTTGTCACATGGGACAACACTTATTAAAGAAATTGAGGGTTTGGCTAAGAAAAAGAAGGGAGCATATGTTGGGTATAGACAGGATAGATCGAGTGAATCCTTAGAGTATAAAGGAAGTAGTGAGGACATAGGACAGCTTTGGCAAATAGAGTTAAGGAGAATCCAAAGAGTTTTTACAAATACATTAAGGAGAAAAGGGTAACTAGGGAGAGAATAGGGCCCCTCAAAGATCAGCAAGACGGCCTTTGTGTGGAGCCGCAGAAAATGGGGGAGATACTAAATGAGTATTTTGCATCAGTATTTACTGTGGAAAAGGATATGGAAGATACACAATGTAGGGAAATAAATGGTGACATCTTGAAAAATGTCCATATTACAGAGGAGGAAGTGCTGGATGTCTTGAAACACATGAAGGTGGATAAATTCCCAGGACCTGATCAGTTGTACTTTAGAACTCTGTGGGAAGCTAGAGAAGTGATTGCTGGGCCTCTTGCTGAGATATTTGTATCATCGATAGTCACAGGTGAGGTGCCGGAAGACTGGAGGTTGACTAACGTGGTGCCACTGTTTAAGGAGAATGGTAAGAACAAGCCAGGGAACTATAGACCAGTGAGCCTGACGTCGGTGATGGGCAAGTTGTTGGAGAGAATCCTAAGGGACAGGATGTACATGTATTTGGAAAGGCAAGGACTGATTAGGGATAGTCAACAAGGCTTTGTGTGTGAGAAATCATGTCTCACAAACTTGATTGAGTTTTTTGAAGAAATAACAAAGAGGATTGATGAGGGCTGAGCGGTAGATGTGATCTATATGGACTTCAGTAAGGCATTTGACAAGGTTCCCCATGGGAGACTGGTTAGCAAGGTTAGATCTCATGGAATAAAGGGAGAACTAGCCATTTGGATACAGAACTGGCTCAAAGGTAGAAGACAGAGGGTGGTGGTGGTGGAGGGTTGTTTTTCAGACTGGAGGCCTGTGACCAGTGGAGTGCCACAAGGATTGGTGCTGGGTCCACTACTTTTAATTATTTATATGAATGATTTGGATGCGAGCATAAGAGGTATAGATAGTAACTTTGCAGATGACACCAAACTTGGAGGTATAGTGTACAGCGAAGAAGGTTACCTCAGATTACAACAGGATCTTGATCAGATGGGCCAATGGGCTGTGAAGTGGCAGATGGAGTTTAATTCAGATAAATGTGAGGTGCTGCATTTTGGGAAAGCAAATCTTAGAGTACTTATATATGTAATGGTAAGGTGTTTGGTATGCTTTCCTTTATAGGTCAGAATACTGAGTACAGGAGTTCGGAGGTCATGTTGCGGCTGTACAGGACACTGTTAGAATATTGCATACAATTCTGGTCTCCTTCCTATCGGAAAGATGTTGTGAAATTTGAAAGGGTTCAGAAAAGATTTACAAGGATGTTGCCAGGGTTGGAAGGTTTAAGCTAGAGTGAGAGTCTGAACAGGCTGGGGTTGTTTTCGCTGGAACGTCGGAGGCTGAGGGGTGACCTTATAGATGTTAATAATCATGAGGGGCATGGATAGGATAAATAGACAAAAATCTTTTCCCTGGGGTTGGGAGTCCAGAACTAGAGGGTATAGGTTTAGGGTGAGAGGGGAAAGATATAGAAGAGACCTAAGGGGCAATGCTTTCACACAGAGGGTGGTACGTGTATGGAATGAGATGCCAGAGGAAGTGGTGGAGGCTGGTACAATTACAACATTTAAAAGACATTTCGAAGGGTATATGAATAGGAAGGGTTTGGAGGGATATAGGATGGGTGCTGGCAGGTCGGACTAGATTGAGTCGGGATATCTGGTTGGCATGGATGGGTTGGTCGGAAAGGTCTGTTTCCGTGCTGTACGTCTCTACGACTCTATGTATGGGAATTGTATGGAAATGAATGAGTAAGGATAAGGAGATAGATATAAAGAAAACACATAATTATGAATTGGGATTGAAAATTAGGGAACATCTTATATCACGTAAATTTCGAGAGGGTCAGGAAATTGTTGATTAGATCAATAGTTTGGTCATTATCTCTTGGTATTGTTTGTGGAATACAGTGAGCAGTTTTAAAATCCTAATTGAAGGAAAGATGTGCTGGCCTTGGAAGGGGCACAGAGGAGATTCACAAGAATGATCCTAGATCGAAGGGTTGTCATAAGAGAAGTGGTTGAAAATGCTGAGTCTGTACTTGGTGGAATTTGGAAGGATGAGGGGGAATCTCACTGAACCTTAGAGAATACTAAGGGGCCTAGATACAGTGGATGTGGAGAAGATGTTTCCAATAGTGGGTGAGACTAGGGTCCTAAGGCATTGCCTCAGAGTAAAGGCATGACCCTTCAGTACTGAAATGAGGGGGAATGTCTTCAACTAAAGGGTGGCGAATCTGTTAAGCTTATTGCCACAGAAGGCTTTGAAAACCAAGTCGTTGTTTAAGTCAGATATTGGTAAGTTTTCAATTAGTAAAGAGATCAAAAGTTACAGGGAGAGGCAGGAGAATGGGGTTGAGAAACATATCAGCCATGATCAAATGACAGAAGAGAATCGACAGGTCAAGTGCCCTAATTCTGTTCATTTATCTTGAAGTCTATGGTCTTATGCTATTTACTGTTTCTGTTCAAAGAACTGAACTAGAATTGACGTGCTGACCATCATGGGTATTGTGACTATGAAAGAGGAGGTAAGCAAGAGAGTATAACCAGAGACTGGTGACTTTGTGGAATTTTCTACCACAGAAAACAATTAAGGCCAAAGCATTGTATGATTTCAAGAAGTAGTTGGGTCTCATAATTGGATTAAAGAAGTCAAAGTATATCGAGGAACAGCAGGGACTAGCTATTGTGTTGGATAATCAGCAATGATCAGAATGCATGCCAGAACAAAATCAAAGGAACAAATAGTCTCGTCCTGCCCCTAGCTTTGATGTTTCTATAACCTTGCTCCAAAGAGACAGAACACATGTATTGTTTTGATACTGGACAAAGAGATAAAATGTTTCAGGTATTCAGTAGAATAATAATAATTTTTTAATTTATCAAGGCTTAACGCAATTTTAGAGAAATTGGCTTCTTAATATAGGAGTGTGGATAAAATTAATTGCAAAGTAAAGGGAATATAACAAAGTTAAAGGAATTTGAGTTAGGGAACAATAGAGAATATCTACAAGATGGATACAAAGAACAGGAGAAAAGAAGATCTGGAGAGAGTCACCAGCACCAAAAACATGCAAGAGAGACAAATACTGGATAATACAGCTTGAGCTTTTCTTTAAGTTCTGTGAAAACATATTTATAGCGAAATGGATCTTGTAACTAATCAAGACTACTTCAGTTTCACTTCAGTTATATTGGGTGTTGGTGAGACCCACATCTTTAATACTGTGTTCTGTTTTGGTCTCTTTTTTAAGGAGGAATGATAGCTCGGCAGAGATTTATGAGATGACATGAACAGGTTGTCCCATGAGGACTGGTAGAACAGTCTTGGCTTGTATTTGCTGGGGTTTTGAAGAGTAAGGGTTGAATTGAGTGAAGTATCTGGACCTGAGCAAAGTGGATGTAGGTGTTTTCTCTTGTAGGTGAGTGCAAGATTAAAATACATTAAAATTATTGGAAGGAGATTACCCTCGAATTCTATTTCCAAATTTGGACCTTTAAACATTTAATTGGGAGAAATATGGTGAATTACAAAGTGTTTCTCGGATTACGTGAGGATAAAATGAGGCATTTTTCAACCTCAACCTTTTAGGCTAGTGAGGAGAGGATTTTTTTTTTTCTCTCAGTTTAAATATAACCTTTTACTTGTCCTGAGATGTGCCAAAGCACTTCATACCTGATTAAATAATTTTGAAGTGCAGTTACTCTTGCAGGGGAACACTACAAACCATTTCCACACAGCAATATCCCAAACAGCAATGTGTTAAATGACTGCATTATTTGCTTTTGGTGGCACTAGTTGAGGCATAAACATTTTCACAAGTACAGTTTTGGAACTCTGTTTCAAAAGGCATTGAAAGCACGGTCATTTCAATATTTTAAAAGCATAGATAAATAGATTCTTATTAAGCAAGGGGATCAAAGGCTGATAGGGATAAATGGGAAACATAACAGATCAGCCATCAGCTATTGAATGGCAGAGCTGGCTTGAGGGCCAAACGGCTACTTTTGATCCCATTTCGAATGTTTATTTGTTCATAGTTCCACATGGTGTCAGGAGTGGGACCTGAGACCAAAACTCAGCTCTTTGATTTCAGTTGTCACTACAGTTTCATTCAGTAGTCCACCACTCCATTTCATTCCTGAATCAAGCTAAGCCAGACTTATCACAGCTTTGGTGGCATTTTTACTTCTGAAATGAGCTTCTAACCAGGTGCTTGCATCATCACTAAGACTGCTTAATTCCACCTTGGAAAATCACCCCACTATTCAGTCTTTCCTCAGCTGTTGCTGAAATTTTCCTGCAAGCCTTTGTTAACTTCAGATATGACTCCTCGAGTGCCCTCTGGATTACTCCAATATTCTATCCTCTAGGACCTTGACTGCATCCAAAGCTCTGTGCTGATCTTCAAACTGACACCAACTCCCATTCCACTATCATTACATCAACTGCTGGTTAAGCAGTGCTTAATTTAAAATTCACATTCTTGTTTTCCAATCCCTCCTTAGCCTCAGCCCCTTAGTCTCTGTAATCTCTTTCAGTTACATAAGCCCCAGAGACAGCTGTACTCCACTAATTCTGTCTTCTTGGGTATTATGGTATTGAGGACTTCATCTTTAGTATCTGCGCCTTCAGTTGCCAAGGACATAAACTCTGGAATAGCGTCCCTAAACCTCCCAGATATTTTTCCTCTCTTTCCACTTTATGATTGTCTTTAACTCTAGCTTTTAGAACAGTCTGTTGATCATCTGCTCCTTATGTGACCGGCACCAAACTTTGCTTTACATTGTTACTGGGGAGCACCTGTGGGATGTTTTATTATTGGGTGCTACATAAAGGCAAAGGGTTGTTGGTGTTTCAATTAATAAAATTTAACTATCCAAAAAAATGCTCTACCTGCTTTTTCCCCTTCCAACCACCTGGGAAAAATCTGCATTCCCAAAGTGCCTTGCCTCATAACCCAGGTCATAATGTCAATCTATTTCCTGAATCCACTAAATTATAAGCACTCACAGAAATAAGCACAAACTCCGTGTAAATAAAGAACATTTTTTAATTTCGTAATAAAATTCAAAAAAAGTTCTAATGACTTTTAGCTTTTCTGCAACTTTTTTTGTTAACTTTTGTTACTTTGAAGCAGAAAAGAAACTTCTGCTTAAATATAACCTTTTACTGTAACCTGGGATGTGCCAAAGCACTTCGCACTTGATTAAATAATTTTGAAGTGCAGTTACTCTTGCAGAGGAACACTGCAAAGCATTTTCACACAGCAATATCCCAAACAGCAATGTGTTAAATGACTGCATTATTTGCTTTTGGTGGCACTAGTTGAGACATAAATATTTCCACCAAAAGAAGGAATTTCCTCTGCTCCCCTTGAATACTCCCATTGAATCTTTTATATTATCCTGAGAGGTTAAACAGGACCTTGGTTTATTGTGTGATCTGAATGATAGCTTTTTCCCAGCACTCCACTGGAGTGACTGTCCAGATTATGTACTCAAGGTTCCAGAGTAGGGCTTGAATCCAAGATATTTTGACCAAGAGGTGAGGGTGCTCCCACAAAACCGAAGCTGATGCTTAAGGGCACAGTTGCTAATATTTTGTTACATTCAAGAACTTGAAACGTCAGTGGAATGAATATGGGTCAGGAAACGGTATTGAAAAACATAAAATCTAAAGTTAGAAAGGCACAGCATCCCAATGACATATATTCTTTAAAACACAAAATGAAAAAGGTGAGAATAGTTGGCCTGTATGATTTCAAAATTCACACAATGCTATATCCATTAGTGTTCTGATGGTTTGTCTGAAAATTAAAGGTCGATCATGGATCTACAGCAAACAGTGCAATTTTTGTGCTCAGCGTACAGTATGTCAAAATGGTAACTTCATCTTCATATCAATAAGTTAAGCACAGCAGAAAAATGTTGTGACATCAGAATATGAGCTGAAATTATGTGACCCACCCCCACCTTGCCCACACACTCTCAGCTCTCAGGAGGCAGGCTGTCAGGTGGGACAGGGAGTCTTAAAATTGGCTGACATGGTCGGGAGGCAGCATCACCATCACCATCATCAACTCTCCTCGACTGGCATTTTACCAGTGATGGAGATGGGTTTTATTAGTGTGTCAACCCTTGGACCAAATAAGGCACATCAGTGACCAATTAATGGCCTCTTAAGAGCTTCTTCCTGCCAGCAACAGGGTTGCACACACAATGTGGTGAGGCTGCTAGATGAATTTTGTTGCATGGTTCAGTGGGAGTGGGGGGGGGGGGGCATTTTTTGGGGGTTTCTTTCTGTTCTCAGATTCTGTGTTGAATGAAGGCCCAAGCCCATGATACTCTCCACCCTGATGTATAGGCCCCACCCTCACAATCGTGCCACTCCAATATCACTGGCAGCTGCCATAATGGCTCCAACAAAACTTCCAGAGAGTCCTTTCTACCTCGATCTAATGATGATCCTTTTCAGAAGCTTGCTGCTGTCTCAGAAGCTGGTGCCGCTGGAACTGAAGAGTTACTGGTTATATCATTGGTCGACAGCTGTCAGAGGCATTGTCTTTAGCAGAATGTTACATATCCTTGGATATTCAGATCTCAGCTTTGGTTTTTTTGTAGCCATGCTTTTATAGTGGCTAATAGGTCATACATATGAATTTCTGGTTGATCTGACAATTCATCCAGGCAAATGCTTAGACATTCAGATATAGAGCCCTTAATTCAGATTTTTTATTACTGTTTTAGTAAGTTCCAGACCTATTTGCTGGCACACTTTTAAGTTTGCAATCTTTCTGCCATATTCTGATTATCTTATTGCTACTTTGATCTATTCTCTTGCAAATTCCCTTTAATTTACTCAGTCTTACCTTTCATGATCCCTTCTACCTGCTATTTAATTTAAAGCTTTCACTACTTCGCTAGTTATTCAACTCACTAGAATGTCAGTTCCAGCAAAACTCAAGTGAAGTCCACTATACTGTACAGCTCCCATTTTCCCCAGCCTTGGTGCCAAATTGGAACCAGTTCTCCCACTCCAGTCTTTGAGATATGCATTCAACTGTCTAATCTTCTTTACCCTTTACTAATTTGCACGTGACTCAGTAATTGTTATCTTTGAGGGTCTGTCTTTTAGTTTCAGGGCCGAATCAAAGCTCATTCCGAGTCTTACCTATACCCCCGTTGGCTCATGTTAACTGACGCCTTCCCCGATTCCAAATTCCTGAGTGGATAGCCTTGGGGAGGCAACACAGTCTTCTGGATTCTCACTATTTGCTGCAAAGAAAGTTATTCTTACTATATTATCCACCATTAACTTTATCCTTTTTACACTTCCTAGGCTTGAATTACCATAATTAGTCACCTCACACATTACAGCCTCATTCATATTCATACAAGCTGCAAGAACCTTGAATCTGTTGAACCATTGCAAGAGCTTAGACTCCTCCACTCCCACCTGCATGATTCCCTTACCTTCTTGATTCACACGCAGATTCTCCTGTCCCTAACCAGTCACCATACCTCAAGGATTGCAGTTTCCTTCCCGAAAGGACATTAGTGAACCAGATGGGTTTTTATGACAAGTGACAATAGGTTCATGGTCATCGCTAGGAATCTTAATTCTAGATTTTTATTGACTTGAAATATCACCACCTACTGAGGCAGGATTTGAACTCAGGTGCCCAGGACATTATTTGGCTGTCTCTGGATTAATAGTCTCGTAATAATACGACTAGGCCATTGCATCTCCATATCAGAAAGTTTTCGCTTCCTGATAAGTCAAAACAACAGCAGTTTTAAAAGGGATAAGCACAGACAAAGGAAGCACATGGTGAGGTCAGTGCAGGAGAGAGAGAGAGAAAGAAACTGACACAGCAGTGAACCTGCACAGTTACTGCCTTTGCTGTTTGAATTCATGTATCGCTGGACATCGGAGTGCGTCTGGGAAAATTAATAAACAGTGAAATTCATAACTGATCTTGGAGGAACTGTTGGGTGAAGTCCACAGCACAGAAGCAGATAAGTGTATTGTTTTTAAGTGGGACCGACAGAAAATCTACAGTAATGAGTAGAGTGGTTCCTTCTTGATTATACGTTTTTTGAGATATGTCTCTTGATTAAACTTAAAATATAAGCCATAACTATTAATTTAACCTGGAGCAGTGTTTTGTAGAGGAATAAGACGGTGTTATTTTCTGGGTCTGTAGATTGTGAAGGAGCAAAAATGGCCTTTAGTAGAGTGATATGCGCTTGTCAGATGTGGGAGTTTAAAGAGAGTTTAAGGGTTACTGCGGATTATATCTGCAATAATGCTGTTGGTTGCGAATCTTATCAGATCGAATGGATCGGTTGGAGAAACAACTAGAAGCAATGAGGAATTTGCAACAGCAACAGTATGTGGTGGATGGCAGTTATAGGAAGGGGGGAAAGTCTCAGATACAGTCACATAGATGGGTTAGCTTCAGGAAAGGTAAAAAAGGTAGGCAGCTCATGCAGGAGCCTTCTGTGGCTATACCCATTTCAAACAGGTATGCTGTTTTGGAAAATGTAAGGGGTGATGGATTCTTAGGGGAACATAGCACGAACAGCCAAGTTTCTGGTATTGAGACTGGCTCTAATGCAATGAGGGGTACATCAGGATCCAAGAGATCGATTGTGCCCGAGGTACAGGCAGACTTTTCTGTAGCCAGCAGCGAGAAATCAGAATGGTGTGTTGCTTCCCTGGTGCCAGGATCAAGAATGTCTCAGAGAGGGTGCAGAATGTTCTCAAGAGGGAGAGGGGCCAGCAAGAGGTCATTGTCCACATTGGAACCAATGACATAGGGAGGGAAAAGGTTGAGATTCTGAAGGGAGATTACAGAGAGTTAGGCAGGAATTTAAAAAGCAGGTACTCAAGAGTAGTAATATCTAGATTACACCCGGTGCTATGAGCTAGTGAGGGCAGGAATAGGAGGATAGAGGAGATGAATGCATAGCTGAGAAGCCGGTGTATGGGAGAAGGATTCACATTTTTGGACCATTGGAATCTCTTTTGGGGTAGAAGTGACCTGTACAAGAAGGACGGTTTGCACCTAAATTGGAAGGGGACTAATATACTGGCAGGGAAATGTGTCAGAGCTGCTCGAGAGGATTTAAACTAGTAAGGTGGGGGATGGGATCCAGGGATATAGTGAGGAAACAGATCAATCTGAGACTAGTACAGTTGAGAACAAAAGTGAGTCAAACAGTCAGGGCAGGCAGGGATAAGGTAGGACTAATAAATTAAACTGCATTTATTTCAATGCAAGGGGCCTAACATGGAAGGCATATACATACAGGGCATGGTGAGGAACATGGGACTGGGATATCATAGCAATTACAGAAACATGGCTCAGGAATGGGCAGGACTGGCAGCTTAATGTTCCAGGATACAAATGCTACAGGAAGGATAAAAAGGGAGGCAAGAGAGGAGGGGGAGTGGTGTTTTCGATAAGGGATAGCATCACAGCTGTGCTGAGGGAGGATATTCCTGGAAATACAT
>NC_057711.1:50001416-50161218 GCF_004010195.1 Chiloscyllium plagiosum
TGGTGGAGGGTTGTTTTTCAGACTGGAGGCCTGTGACCAGTGGAGTGCCACAAGGATCGGTGCTGGGTCCACTACTTTTCATCATTTATATAAATGATTTGGATGTGAGCATAAGAGGTACAGTTAGTAAGTTTGCAGATGACACCAAAATTGGAGATGTAGTGGACAGCAAAGAAGGTTACCTCAGATTACAACAGGATCTTGATTAGATGGGCCAATGAGCCGAGACGTGGCAGATGGAGTTTAATTCAGATAAATGTGAGATGCTGCATTTTTGGAAAGCAAATCTTAGCAGGACTTATACACTTAATGGTAAGGTCCTAGGGAGTGTTGCTGAACAAAGAGACCTAGGATTGCAGGTTCATTGCTCCTTGAAAGTGGAGTCACAGATAGATAGGATAGTGTAGAAGGCGTTTGGTATGCTTTCCTTTATAGGTCAGAGTATTGAGTACAGGAGGCAGGAGGTCATGTTGCGGCTGTACAGGACATTGGTTAGGTCACTGTTGGAATATTGCATACAATTCTGGTCTCCTTCCTGTCAGAAAGATGTTGTGAAATTTGGAAGTGTTTAGAAGAGATTTACAAGGATGTTGCCAGGATTGGAGGATTTGAGCTATAGGGAGAGGCTCAACAGGTTGGGGTTGTTTTCCCTGGAGCATCGGAGGCTAAGGGGTGACTTTATAGAGGTTTTCAAAATTATGAAGGGTATGGATAGGATAAATCTTTTCCCTGGGGTGGGGGAGTCCAGAACTAGAGGACATAGGTTTAGGGTGAGAGGGGAAAGTTATAAAAGGGACCTAAGGGGCAACTTTTTCACATAGAGGGTGGTACACATATGGAATGAGCTGCTGGAGGAAGTGGTGGAGGCTGGTACAATTGCAACATTTAAAAGGCATTTGCATGGATATATGAATAGGAAGGGTTTGGAAGGATATGGGCCAGGTGCTGGCAGGTGGGACTAGATTGTTTTGGGATATCTGGTCGGCATGGATGAGTTGTACCAGAGGGTCTGTTTCCATGCTGTACATCTCTATGACTCTATGACTATGTCATAAGATCTACACTCAGCTTTAAGCTCAAAAACTCTGGGTAAAGCTTTCTTCTCCATGGAACTGGTGAGGAAGGTGGCATACCCAGTAAATAATTTTGTGGATTGCCCTTCACAATGGTTCACCAATTAAACTCTGGGTGAGAAGATCCACAGGTAATCTTCTCGACCAGCTACCAACTAAAGCCTTTAATTGATCAAGCAATGGCCTCAACCCACTGCCATTTCAAATAACTACCTTCCACAAGTCAATTAAGTGGCCGTTTTCCTGATAAGGAAACTAGATTAACGTGCTTGTTGGTGAGCTAAGTTCTTGAACTGTTGCAGTCCATTCAGAATTGATGGAGTTTGTGAGGATGGGGAAAGCTTTGGGGTCCCAATGAGCCTGGCTTTTCTTACCAGTGAGCAATACCTTCTTCCAGTAAAAGGAGACCTTTTCCTTCAGATCCTTATTCATAAAAGTATTCAAAAGCACAAAGGTTTGCCAATCTGTGTAACCACTTGCATGACACCACGGCCTCGAAATAGTACAAACTTGTCAAGCTATGTGAAGCCAGAAACTGTACTGGACCAACCACAGAAATACTTTGGCTCCAAGAGCAGATCAAAGCCTGCAAATTTTGCAGAAAGTAATTCATTTCCTGTGGTCACAAAGCTTATCCACCATCTACAAGGCATAAGTCAGGAGTACAAAGTTAAAAATTACACAACACCAGGTTATAGTCCAACAGGTTTAATTGGAAGCACACTGGCTTTCGGAGCGTCCTATCACCTGATGAAGGAGCGACGCTCTAAAAGCTGGTGTGCTTCCAATTAAACCTGTTGGACTATAACCTGGTGTTGTGTGATTTTTAACTTTGTACACCCCAGTCCAACACCGGCATCTCCAAATCATAAGTCAGGAGTGTAATGGAATACTCCCCATTTGCCAGATAGGTGCAACTCCAAAAACACTCAAGATGTTTGACACCACGTAGGACAAAGTACTGTGCTTGATTGTCACTTCATCCACCAACCTCAACATTGATTCTCTTCACTATTGACACAGAGGCAGCAATGTGTACCATCTATAAGATACACTGCAGGAATTAGTCAAGGCTCCTCCAACAACATCTTCCTAACACACGTTCTCTATCACCTGAAAGATCAAGAGCAGCAAATACAAAGGAATACCACCACCTATACAATCTCCTCTAAGCCGCATGACTTGGAATTATATTGCGCTTCCTTTGCTGTTGCTGGGTCAATGTCCTGAAATTCTCTTCCTAACAATATTGTGGGAGTCCCTTACACTCCAAAGACTGTTACTGTGCAAGAAAGCTGCTCACCACAACATTCTCCAGAGCAATTAGGGATTTGGATATAAATTCTGGCCCAGCCAGCAATGTGGAAAATGACACACAAAAAGCAGGAGAAATCCTACTTCCCTAAAACTGCTCCATCAGTCTACTCTCAATCATCAGTAAAATGATTGAAACTATCATCTATAGTGCTGTCAAGCTGCATTTTCTGAGCAATGACCTGCTCACTGAAATCGGTCTGGATTCCAAAAGAGCCACTCAGCTCCTGACATTTTTACAGCATTAGCTCAAGCAAGGACAAATCCAGAGCTGAAATCCAGAGGGGAGCAGAGAATGACTGCCTTGACATTTGACCAAATGATATCAAGAGGCCCTAGCTAAACTAGAGTCAATGGGAATCAGGGGAAACTCTTTGCTGGTTCAAGTCATACCCCGAGTGCAAAACGAAGTGGTCATGGTTATTGGAGGTCAGTCATCTCAGTTCCAGGCAATCTCGATAGGAGTTTCTTATAACAGTGCCTAGGCCTAACCATTTTCAAATGATTCATCAATGACCAACCCTCCTTTTAATCTCTTATTAACTCTCCTTTTAAGGTTTGCTTATAATTGCATAATGTACAGCACCATTTGTGACTCTTCAGATACTGAAACAGTCCCTGCTCAAATGCAACGAAACCAGGACAATGTCCAAATTTGGGCAGACAAATGGCAAGTAATACTCACACTACACAAATGCCGAGCAATGACCAACTTGAAAAAGAGAGAATCCAACAATCAACTGTTGGCATTTAATGGTATTGGTATCTTTGAATTCCCCACCTTCAACATCAGAACGTTATCATTGAGAGAAACTGAACTGAACTAATCATATAAACACGGTGGCTACAAGAGCAAGTCAGAGGCTAGGAATCTTGTAGTGTCTAACTCACCTTTTCATTCCTGAAAGCCTGGCCGCCATTTTCAAGACTCAATTCAGGTGTGTGACACAATATTCCCCAATTGCCTGGGGAGGTGAAGCTCCAAATACACTTAAGAAGCTTTACACCATCCAAGCCAAAGGAGCCCATGTGATTAGAGTAGAGTAGAGTAGTTTTTATTTGTCATTTCTACCATATACAACTGATACAGTAAAACAAGGCAGTGTTCCTCCAGGACCCAGGGTGATACATGGATAGCACAAACTACACAATGGTACACGGCATAAAGTGCATAAGAAATGCAAAACACGCAAGTTACAGTGAAACAGAATATGATGGATAACAGACATTTTTTTAGCAATACAAAAGAATTTCAGATTGGCAGAAGAGTCCAATTATACTGTATTAAGGAGCCTAATGGCTTGGAGGAAGAAACTTTTGCCATGTGAAACACCATATGCTCCGGTATCTTCTGCCAGATAGGAGGAGGGAGAAGAGTTTGAGTGAGGGGTGTGTGGGGGGTCTTCCACAATGCTCTTAGCCTTTCAGATGGAGTTTGTGGAGTAAATGTCTGCAATGGAGGGATGAGAGACCCCGATGATCTTCTCAGCTGTCCTCACTATCCGTTGTAGGGTTTTACGGTCCGAGACAGTGCAATTCCCGAACCAGGCAGTGTTGCAGCAGCTCAGGGTATTCTCAATGGATCCTCTGTGGTGAGGGTGGAGTGTAGGAGGTGGGCTTTTCTCAGCCTGCACAGAAGGTCGAGACGCTGCTGGGCTTTCTTGGCTATGGAGCTGGTGTTGAGAGTCTCGGTGAGATTCTCTGCCACTTGCAAGCCAAGAAATTTGGTGCTCTTCACGATCTCCACAGGGGAGCCATCGATGTCTAGCAGAGAGTGGTCACTCCATGCCCTCCTGAAGTCAACAACCATATCTTTCATCTTGTCCACGTTCAGAGACAGATTGTTGGCTCTGCACCACTCCTTTAGCTGCTGCACTCCTCTCTCTATGCTGACTTGTCATTCCTGCTGATGAGACCCACTACAGTCGTATCATCAGCAAACTTGCTGATGTGATTCCACTTGTGCATCACTGCACAGTCATGTGTCAGCAGGATGAACAGCAGTGGACTGACCACACAGCTCGGGGGGCTCCCCATGCTCAGTGTGATGGTGTTGGAGATGCTGTTCCCGATCCAGACTGACTGATGTCTCCCAGTCAGGAAGTCCAGAATCCAGTTACACAGGTAGGTATTCAGCAGACCCAGCTTTCCAATCATGGGCTGAGGAATGATAGTGTTAAATGCCAAACTGAAGTTTATGAACAGTAGTCTGATGTAGGTGTTCTTCTTCTCCAGGTGTGTGAGGGCCAGATGGAGCATGGTGGAAATGGCATCATCTGTTGAGCGGTTGGGTTGCTACACGAACTGCAGGGAGTCCAGGGAGGGGGGCAGCAGGGTCTTCATATGCCTCATCATGGGCCTCTTAAAGCACTTCATGACGATGAGTGTAAAACATATTCACTCCTTATTCAATGATGATCAGTAGCATCAATGTTCACCACGTACAAGATACACCACAGAATTCACCACAACTACTTAATACCATCAAAGCCCACAACCTTTGGAAGGACAAGGGCAGCAGATATGTGAGAAAACTATCACCTGCAAGTTTAATTTATTTAATTTGAGGTGTTGCATTTTGGTAAGGTAAACCAGGGCAGGGTTTATACAGTTAATGGTATGGCCCTGAGGATATTGCCGAACAAAGAGACTAAGGGGTGCAGGCGCATAGTTCCTTGAAAGCGGAGTCGCAGGTAGACAGTTAGTAAACAAGGTGTTTGGCACACTTGCCTTCATTGGTCAGTGTATTGAATAAAGGATTGGGATGTCATTTTGTGGCTTTACAGGACATTGGTGAAGCCACTTTGAGAATACTGTGTTCAATTCTGGTCTTCCTGCTGGAGGAAGAATGTTGTCAAACTTGAGAGGCTGCAGAAAAGATTACAAGAATGTTGCTGGGACTGGAGGGTTTGATTTATAGGGAGAGCTGAATAGGATGGGAGTTTCATCCCTGGAGAGTCAGAAGCTGAGGGGTGACCTTATAGAGATTTATAAAATCATGAAGGGCATGGATTGCGTGAATACCCAAGGTCTTCTTCCCAGGTTAGGGGAGTCCAAAACTAGAGGGCATAGGTTTAAGGTGAGAGGGAAAGATTTAGAAGGGACTTGAGGGGCAACCTTTTCATGCAGAGGGCGGTGCGTGTATGGAACTAGCCTGCCAGGGGAGGTGTAGGAGGTGTTTCAATTATAACACTTGAAAGGCATCTGAATGGGTACTTGAATAGGAAGGGTTTAGAGGGATATGGGCCAAATGCTGGCAAATGGGACTAGATTAATTTAGAATATCTAATCAGTATGGACGAGTTGGACCGAAGGGTCTATTTCTATTCTGTATAACTCTATGATGCTATGATTCTCTGACAATCCTGAGTTGGAAATATATCACTGTTTCTTCAGTGTTGTTGGGTCAAAATCTTTGAATTCCCTCCCTAACAGATTCGTGAGTCCATCTATACTGCAGGAACTGGAGTGGATCAAGATGGGAGCTCATCATCACCTTTTGAGGACAATTAGGGATGTGCAATAAGTGTTGGCCCTACCAGTGATGTTCACATCTCATGAATGAATACAATGGGGTGACATCTGCTTCCGATCTATGAATTTTTAAAAACACTGGGTAAATCTGGTTGATCTGAGGAATTAGAAATCAAAATGAGTAGCATTTGTTTCTCATATCACCTTGGGAAATATTCAATGGCATATCTCATGTAAAAGTGGAATGTGACTAAGTTGGCAAATAATTAGGGATGCTAACTTTCTAACTAGCCTTGACTAAACTGGAGGTGTGTCAAGCAGCTGTTTTTCAGAATGAATGGAATAATATGACACTCCAACCTTCTGAAAGTGACTTCAGATAAGTTATTGCTTTTTAAATGTTACAAGCAAAAATTAGCCATTAGTTAAATATAGTGAAAATAATTTTTCCCTGCTAATTTAGTTTTAGAGCTTCTAGTATAAACAAGAGTGAACATAAAATTGTTTAACATCTTACTAATAAATATTCAAATTTTCACTTTATTAACTCATGGCAATGATATTCCAGCAGCTGTTAAGTCCAAGAGAAGTACAGAGCTATCTTCTCAACTTTTTACTTCTACAATTCCTAAAATTAACATCGCAAGTTTCTTGCTGTTCACACATATCATACTGTGAACCTAACAATGCAGGAGCAGAGAGGGCTCCTAATTGAAAAATATGTTAAATATTGGATAATCATAGCACATCTGGTAATTGTTGCACAGTATAATTATTTGTGCTCATAAGGCAGTTAAGTAATTAAGTGACTTGAATTGCAGCAGTCATTAAAAAGTTGAGATTAGCCACAGCATAGAAAGATAATGTCATTCCTGTTGGATGTATAAATCACTCGCCCTGGCTTTGAGCAGGATGAAGAAATAGAAACTGTTTGCTTATGTAATTATTGAAGTAATGTGAGTTTACACAAGCACTTCCAATCAGTTCATCAAATATTTAACAGACCAGCTAAACTAGTTCATGTATTATTTTAATTATCATCTTTGGTCTTAAAGAAGTTTCCAGCATTTGATTAATACAGATGCAAAAATGAAGATATGCCTAATTGTAAAAATGTTCATATATCAGAACCAGCGAATATGAACATCTCCAATTCTGAATATTTCCCCCACTTTAATACCTTGTGCAATCAAAACTTCTTCATCTGTATATCCAGCACACATTTATTAGGGTGGTAGGAGGGAATTGAGGTCATGGCAACCAAGCTGAATCATAATTCACACAGCATCCCATATGAGCACTTTGCTGTAAGAAGCATGAGATAGTTATTTAGAACAGAATTCATGCTCAATTTTCCCTTGGCTTCTTAGCTTGGAAACATCAAAGTCAATTGCGGCTACTAAACTCATGAAGCCTAAGTATGCACAACCTTGGTTTTTGTTTGCCCTTGATCTGAACTTCAAACCCTATCACCATGACTACCTCTTTCATTGCAGCAATATCAGCTGCTTCTGTTCCTACCATCTCCACCATCACTGAAACATATTTGTTTTTCTCACCTGTAGACTCATATTCTCCCACTCCCCCAACACAAATTTCTAATCTCCCAGAAGTCTGCTACACATGTCCTATCCCAAGTTAATCACAATTGAGCTATCAGCCCCGTTATAAGAAACATAACCTCTCTCTTCGTATGCATTATTTTCAAAATATTCCTACAAATATTTTTATGGTTTCATTCCATCCTACCATGATAACCTCTATCAACTTTTATCCTCTGCTCTCTTGAGTTCAAATGTAACCACTCACTCTTCATCTGTAATTTTATTGGTGAAAAAAAAGCCTACCACAGCCTTATGCTTTGAAAGATTTCTCCTGAATCCCAATTTAATTCATTTTTTTCCACCTTCAAAGAACACTTCAATAGTTTACGAATTTGACTTCAGCTTCCACTTGCCCCTTCCTTTTGTCATGATTTATGCTAGATCTTGATTGCTGTGTGGTCTTGTGAAACACTAATGGATAGTTTGCAAGATTAAAGGATATTAATAGGTTTAAATTGTTTTAGTTATACAATGGAGGAGGGGGAAGACATGCAGGTGACAGCTAGCATGTGGTTCAGAATAACACCAAGAGTATAAGGTTCACCTGCAATTCTGAGCAAGGTAGACTTGAGCCTACTCCATAGTAAAATCATTGCAATGTTTAGCGATCTTCAAACAAACAACATTTGTGGAAAGAAAAGTGGAATTAAGGTGGGTAATTTTATCACCTATAAAATATATGGGTTGAGGTGAGGTTCTAATATTTTTAAAATTTCAAGCTAACAGTAACCCTCCTCTAAACCATCAGACATGAAAAGGTAAAATATCAAAGTAAGAATTCAACCAGGTCCCACGGTGGAGGAGGGGTGAGTGTTGTATTAGATATGGTATAAAAATGCGGCAGAGTTCTCATAGATAATCTCTCTTTCAGGCACAGCTTGCAGGCCAAGAGGAGTTAGAGCACTCTCTAAACCTGCTTGCCATCGCATCAAACTTGTTGCTTCACATCAGACATTCCCAGAATCAGGGATTTGGTAACCCATGTAAAGAAGGTCCTGAACCTCTTCTGACCAGTTTAATAAAAACACTGCTACTTATTTTATTATGGAACTTGCAATGTTTTACTTTGCTGTTCTTTTATTACCATTGTTCAGTAGACAGCATGACTGTGTCTCTGTCTTTCATGCAGTTGATCATAAGAGTCAGTTGAGTAATGCTAATATTTTATTCAGTCACAAAAGTGGTTTCGTTGAAGCTTACCACTGCCAGCTAGAATACAAAATGGGCAGAATGTTTAGAAAATAACTACTTTCAGAAAATACAAATATAAAAATATTTTACCTGACTTGTATTGATCAAAGCCAAATGAAGCAAACTACATGTCCCAGTTTAAACCAGAAGTTTATCCTTCAGTGTAAACCAAGTTTAATCATTAATACATTCTCTCATATTTAAAGGCATTTTTATAACATGCTTTGAGTGAAAACATTGTAGAAAATACAGTTTTTCAAAGGTTTCTTAACAAGACCGACCTCAGCATTATAGCTGAATATGCATTTTGTCGCATCTGTTTATAATAAGCCTTTCATAGTGAGGCCAAAATATGTAAAATTAAAGAAAATGTTAAAGTAATTTGTATTATTTGTTTCTTACCAAACCTATCTGGTACACTATTTGGTGTGCCAAAAATGCTAATTAATTAAGTTTATAGCTTTAATTCAGAATTTATTTTCACACTTTCACAATAGGATAATTCTTTCAGAATTTTCCATGCTTATATAAGTTTTTGTCCAATGTTTGCTTTTGAACATTTTTCAGATATATGTAAATAAAGAAACTTAATCTAACAAATGAAAATGTAATAATAATATTTATAAAAATTAGAAATGGTGGAAAAATATTAAGTGGACAGAGTTCTAGTCATCATGCAATTTACAGATATATTTTCTTAAAACATCATTGATGATAAGAACCAATTCAGGTTAAAGAATCAGATTGATACCACTTTTACATAACATAAGGGGACATGATGCCTTGTGGTATTATCATGAGTCTATTAATTCGGGTTACTATCTGGGATCCTGTATTCAATAAAAATCTGGAATTAATTATGAAACCATTGCTGATTTTCTTTGAAAAACCTATCTGGTTCACTAATGCCCTTTAGGAAACTGCATCCTTACTTGGTCTGGCCTACATATGACTGCAGACTCACAGCAATGTGATTAACTCTTAACTGACATCTGGACAATTAGAGATGTGCATAAAATGCTGGCTGAGTCAGTGACACCGGCATTTCGTGAGTGAATAAAAAACACTTTGTGAATGTCCCATTTCCCAAATGAAAAGCCAGGCTTTCTCTTGTTTTTTTTTCAGGTAACTAATCTTCCTGAAACTGGAGATGAGTCTGTGTTTTTTTCTCTGCAATACCTCCAGAGTTTAAAAGTCTCTCTTATTAAGGAGAGGTCTGACTAGAGCTTATAATTTTTGTCCATTACTTCATGGAGTTGGTATTCTATAGCTTTGGATATTTTCAACATCCTTTTGACATGTCTGATCCATGCCATCTGTGAGCTGGACATCTTTAATGTGGAATCCATTAAGATTTCTGGGTTTTCATTATCTTCATGTGCAGCTATTTGCATCGACATGCATGTAGTATGAGCATTGTTTTATTTCCTTTGCAGGACTTTACATTTGTCTATAATATAGTTATCTTGTCATTGTCCTGGCCACACATTCAACCCATTTCTGAGTTGACCTCTTCAATTTATGAACCCCTCCTAATATGCTTTCGTCTGCAAATGTGATCCCTGTGAATTCAGTTTGTGAATCTCAGTCATTTATGTAAATTAGAAACAGTAGTGGTCTCAATATTCAACCCCAAGGCTCCCCACTTAGACATGACTCATTTAACAAATACTCAGCATCTTCTACCTTCTCAATGTTTTTTTAATTCATTCATACCATGTGGCAAGGTCAAAATATATTTCCCATCTCTAACTAGGCTTGAGAAGTGGATGGTGAGCTAAGTTCTTGAATGCAACTGCATGTTTTGTTGGACCAGTTCAGAGGCCAGTAAAGAGACAACCACATTGCTGTGGGTCTGGAGTCAATATAAGGAAAACTATGTACTGACAGCAGATTTCCCTGAAGGACATTAGGAAAGTTGGTAAGTTATTCTAACAAATTGTTTTCTGGTCACTATTACTGAGGAAAACATTTTTTTTTGTAATTCCATTTGAATTTATTGATTGATTGAATTTAAATACCCCACCCAGCCAAGATTGGATTTGCTGTCTTCATCATTTTCTATGAAATGCAATAAGAGCAATGGATCTGTAAATGGCTCGTGCAGTTTTTTCTCCAGGAACCCACCTGTTTCCAATGTATCCTTCTTAATGATGGTCAATACTTCACAAATCTCTTCAGCAGTCCCTTTAAGCACCCTAGGATACATGTATCTATTCCCATAAATTTACCAATTTTATGCCTGATTATCTCTAGTATTTCTACTTAATTTAAAACAAAGTCACACAATTAACTTTTTTTTGGAAAAGGCATGTTGCTCTTACATTTAAAGAAAGTATTCTTTTATAATATTTACAATTTTATGCTTATCCTCAGTTTCAGTTCAGTTTACATCTTTATGATTTTCACCTTTTCTTTGATTCTCAGTGATAAAATATTTTATTGTTCTAGTTATTCTCGACTGCAATGCTTTTGAGCAGGTGTTCTTTTTCTCCCTTTTAATTGCTTAAGTGTTGACAACACATAAACAAGCCCTGGCACCTAATTGGCTTATGCTAGTGTTTATAATCCACAGACATCCACTCCTGTTTTAATTGGTGGCTCTCTTCCATCTGCTAATAATGGTTTTTGGTGTAATTGTCAACTGTTGAACTCCATGAGCCCAATTCTGATATGGCAACCTTAGAAAAATAACATGGAAAATAGGAACAGAAGTTGGCCATTTGGCTCTTCAAACTTGCTCTGCAATTCAATATGATCATGGTTGATCATCCAACTGAGGACCGTGTTCCCATTGTCTCACATACCCTTTGATCCCTTTAATCTGAATAATTGTTTCAAACCTCTCCTTGAAAACATTCAATGTTTAGGCCTCAGTGACGTTTTGTGACAGAGAATTCCACAGGCTCACCACACTCAGGGTAACGATATTTTTCCTCAACATGAATCCTAATGACCTCTCCTATATCCTTAAACTGTGACATCTGGTTCTGGACTTCCAAGTCATCAGGAATACCCTTCCTGCATTCACCCTGTCAAATCTAATTAGAATTTTATAGGTTTCTATGAGATCTTCCCTCATTCTTAATGAATAAGGCAGAAGATGATTACTATTTGTTGAATGAGTCATGTCTGAGTGAGATACCTTGAGGTTGATTATTGTGACCATAACTGCTTCTAATTTACATAAATGACTGAGATTCATAAGGAATCGAGTCAAGCAGTGTCTGCCATATTTGCTGCGGAGGAAGATAGTGGTTTGAAAAAGCTTACAATTCACTGGCTTTTGTTCTCTGGGCCCTCCTATTGGTCAGCTGAACTTTTTCCTCTGCATCTTTTTAAAGATTTCGTCAAGCAGTAAATCTCCAGCTTCAAGCTCTGATGACTATCAGTGACTATGTCCCAGTTGTTGTTGTCAATGTCTGCCATCTGTGTATCTCACTTTCAAGTGCTGTGCTGGCAAAGCTATGGAGAGCCAGATAATCATGACCCATAGACAAATTCATTGTCTGGAAGGGAAATATGGCCAATACCTATCTGATGAACATGGCCACACCTTGCAGCTGTAACTGGAAGTGAGCATGTGTTGATGAAATTGGCCTCTTCCAGGAACTCTGAGTTGATGACCTTATCCTGATAATGATCTGAGACTGTGAAATTAGAAACTGTTCAGCCTTTCTTCCAGTCTAGCGTATATTGTTCAGCTTACACCACTGTGGAATAATAGATGTGATTTTCTCATATTGTTTTGAAGTGTGGGAGTGAGTGAGTGAGGTAGTATGACACACTGCCTCCAAGTGAGTAAAGACACTTGATCACTCATTAAGAGCTTTCAGCTGAGCAACAGCATTCATTTCACCCTATCACAGATGTAAACACTGATGACTGGGTCACCAGAAGCTGTTGGCCAGTTGAGCAACCGGTAGTTTCTAGGCCCTCAAATCAGTTGATTTCTAACTTCAGGAGATCCAGCTACAGATGCTCGGATGCTTTTCTTCTTCTCACAGGGTAAAGGTCATGGGAAAAGGGAACTGGGGCAGACGCAAGAGTAAAAGTGTAGCTTTCAGAAGCCATCTATGCCTCCAGTTGATTCCTGACTGGGACAACTGTAAGCTTCTCCCTGGTATTTGAAAGACAGGTGTTCTTTTCATCTTTCAGTTCAAAAAGTAGGGGAGTAGCCATTCTTATTTGGAAGAATCTTCCCTTCCAAATGCTAAGCCAGATAAAAGAAGATACTGGACAGTATATATTAATTAAAGCCCTAATATATGGAGAGGCATATGGGATTTTGAATCTCTATTGCCCCCTGGCGCACCCTTTTAAATTTGTAATGGAAGCGTTCTCCAAGTTGATGTCTCTCTGCGTGCGCCATACAATTGTAGGGGGAGATTTTGATTGTATCATTGACCCAGAGACAGACAGGATACCTAGGAGCTCTGCGGGCATATCTTTGAGATCTCAGCAGTTGGTGGATCTGAATAGGGAGTTGGGGCTGCTAGGTGTGCGGAGGTATCTTCATCCTGAGGGTAGAGACTTTACCTTCCATTCTAATCTATACAAGTGCCGTACCAGAATTGATATGTTTTTTGTCCCCTCAACCCTTTTGAACTCAATATTGTCTTGTAAAATAGGTAATATAACTATTTCTGACCATGCCGCAGTACATATAGAGGTTAAGACAAGTGATGATGATTAGATTAGATTAGATTACTTACAGTGTGGAAACAGGCCCTTCGGCCCAACAAGTCCACACCGCCCCGTTGAAGCGCAACCCACCCATACCCCTACATTTACCCCTTACCTAACACTACGGGCAATTTAGCATGGCCAATTCACCTGACCTGCACATCTTTGGACTGTGGGAGGAAACCGGAGCACCCGGAGGAAACCCACGCAGACACGGGGAGAACGTGCAAACTCCACACAGTCAGTCGCCTGAGGCAGGAATTGAACCCGGGTCTCTGGCGCTGTGAGGCAGTAGTGCTAACCACTGTGCCACCGTGCCACCCGTAGGTAGGTCCTCGACATTGTTGTATGGACCTTTTTCTATTGAAAGATAGCAACTTCATAAAATATTTTTCGCAGGAATTTAAAACCTTCTGGGATATCAACTCAGGCACGGCCAGTAACCCTTCGACGGTGTGGGAGACTGCTGAGGCGTACGTGCAAGGCTTGGTTATCTCATATTCTGCGACCCAGAAAAGACGAGAGGGAGAACAACAGCATCTGCTCGAGGCTCGCCTGAAGGCAGCTGAGACAGTGTATAATGATAGGCCCTTCATTACTAAACTACAGCAGATCATACCCCTTAGGACAACTTTGAATACTGCACTTATTCAAACAGCAAAGAGGGAGATATTATTTGCGAAGCAGAGACTATTTGAATACGGTGACAAGCCTGGCAGGTATCTAGCACACCTTGCCAGAAAAAAAAAGGCTCCCCAAGCCATTACATCTATTAGAGAGAGTGCTGGTACCCTGACTTGTGATCGTAAAAAGATCAATGCAGCCTTTAGAAAGTTCTATTTCGAATTGTATAAGTCGCAGGACTGTGAGGATAGAACGAGCAAGATGGATGACTGATTCTCCTGGAACTAACCTCAGAGCAGGTGTCTTTCTTGAATGTCCCCCGGCAACCCAGGCAGTACAGGAGGCGGTGAGGCAGCTTCAGAGTGGCAAAGCACCTGGACCAGACGGATTCCAGGCTGAGTTCTATAAAGAATTTATAGGGTAACTGGCCGGGCCATTTATAAATATGTATAACTATTCACATAGTCAGGGCTGCCTCCCGCCTTCTCTCAGAGAAGCAAATATTTCTCTTATGCTTAAGAAGGTAAAGGCCCCAGATGACTGTTCTTCATACAGACCCATATCCTTGTTAAATGGGGATTTTAAAATTCCCTCAAAAATGTCAGCATTAACACTGGAGAAGGTTTTATCATTCATTATAAAACAGGACCAGATGGGGTTTATAAAGGGTTACAGATCAACTAATAACATTTGAAGAGTCTTAAATATGGTACACACCTGCCAGCAAGGAGCGATACTGGGATTAGTTGTCTCCCTAGATTCAGAGAAGGCATTTGATCGGTAGAATGGCCATATCTCTTTTGTATGCTGGAACGGTTAGGTGTTGGAGAGGTCTTTACTAAATGGGTTACAGTATTATATAGTGACCACAACGCAGCGGTGATTACCAATGGTTTAAGTTCGGATAGCTTTAGCATTGGCAGAGGCTGTCATCAGGGATGTCCTCTCTCACCATTTTTATTTATGCTGGTGCTTGAGCCGCTGGCCGAAGCTATATGAACTGACCCTAATATAACAGCTCTGAGGGTTGGATCGGGTAAGCACAAAATTACTCTCTATGCAGATAATGTCCTCCTTTTCTTAAATGATCCTTTGACATCTGTGCCCCGCTTAATTCAAGTGCTTAACTTATTTGGTATGTTCTCAGGTTACAAAAACAATTTTATGAAATTGGAGGCCATGCCGCTGGGAGGCCTTGCCAGTATATCCAATTTTCCGGATGGATCCTGTTTCTCCTTTGGTGGACACTAGGAGGTTTTCTGTACTTAGGTATTTTTATTACTCCGGCATTTGGTCAGTTTTATAAAGCCAATTATACACAATTATTGGAGAAAATAAGTCAGGACTTTCAACACTGGGAAGATCTCCCAATATCCTGGCTAGGTAGCATCGTTTTAGTTAAGATGCATATTCTACCTTGCCTTTCACACCCTATGAGAATGCTCCCCTTGATGTTGTCAAGTCAGGCGCTGTGTAAGCTTTATGGTTGGCTTGGCTCCTTTATTTGGAGTCATAGACGGCCCCTTATTAAATTAGAAAAACTGCAGCTTCCACAAGTAAGGGGTGGGCTGGACTTTCCGGATTTCAGGAAGTACCAATTGAGCTCCCTATTATCTTCTGTAGCTGATTGGGTCTCTTGTGACCCACAATCAATCTGGTTAGATATTGAGGCCTCCCAAGCAAAATGTCCCCTCATCAATCTATTATTCATAGACAAGATGAGTATATTACAGATTATTGATGAGGGTAACCTGCAAAAAACCTCCCCTTATGCCCCTATAGTGGGAACGTTGGGATTCCAGCCAGGGCTTGCTGATGCTGTATTCAAAATCTGGGAGTCCAGAGGTATCTCCTGTCTGGGAGATCTGTTCAATGGGGAGGTCATGATGTCTTTCGAACAGCTGCGTCAGAAAATTGGGCTGCCGAGCAAGGACCTTTCTCACTATTTTCAAATACGAGACTTTTGATAAAAGAAGACCACATTGATAATTAATCCTTATAAATCAGATGGGGAAAGGAGAGTGCTTTGGCCGATGGGTCCGCCCTCGGTCAGTACTCTCTACCACTTACTATGTAATAAGGTGTCGAAGGGCATGGAATGGTTATATAAAACCTGGAGTCAAGAATTGGGGATGAAAATCTCCTTAGAAATGTGGCAGGAGTCTGGAAAAATGCCAGCAAGATCTCTATCTGTAACAGAACTCAGGCTACTCAATTGAAGATAATTCACAGGGCTCATATAGCACCTGAGCGACTCACAAAATTCAAGGCAGGAGTATCTCCAATGTGTCCGAAATGCAAAATAGAAGTCGGTACTCTCATGCATTGTCTGTAGACATGCCATAAGATCCGCAGGTACTGGGACAGAGTAGCGAATGCCTTGACAAAGATTTTGGGTACAGAGATTGGGTTGGACCCAGTTTCTTTACTTTTGGGCTCCCAAATTTCCCCTCTTTGGATATATATGGGAGGAAATTATTCACTATCCATTCCTTTTGTGCGAGGAAAAATATTTTAGTGAATTGGGTATCCTAAGGTCTCCTAGGACTTTCAAATTGGCATAGGATAGTCATGGAATATATCCCCCTTGACTTCCTTACAATATGGTGCTCCAAAAAACATAATTATTTTATAGAATATGGCAGCCCTTTTTGAACAACATTGACACAGATATTTCGGCCATATTTTTCAGGGCTTTTGCTTAGCCATGTGGATGGTTCTGGCTGGTTTGGGCCCCCCGGGAGGATGAATCCCATATAAATACGGGTTTTGTTATGACTTGATATAAATCTATTTTTAATATGTATTTAGTTACTTTTTTACTTATTTGTTTTCTTTTCTCCTTTTGTTTATTGTTAGTAATGTATGATATCCTCTTCTATATTTTGGTTGTTTGTAGAATAGATTAGTAGTTAGTTTTTTAAAAAATTCTATATTGGTGTCGTTGTTATATTGTAAAGTGGAATACACCAGTTTGTACTATTTTTGTAACTTTGTAATAAAATCTTTAAAATCTTATTTTTCAATAAAGATATCTATTAAAAAAAAGGACCCGGAGAGTAACCTTTACATGTAGATAGTGCATGTATGGAACGAGATGTCAGAGGAAGTGGTGGAGGCTGGTACAGTTACTATATTTGAAAAGGATCTAGATGGGTATATGAATAGCAAGGGTTTAGAGGGTTATGGGCCAAATGCTGGCTAATGGGCTGAGGTCAGATTGGAATGTCTGGTCGGCACGGATGAGTTGGACCGAAGGGTGTGTTTCTGTACTGTATGAATCTATGACTCTACGAATCACTTATTAATTAAACAAGGGACAGAATCATCCCAGTCTCTGAACAACATGGGCCTTGATGAAAAAGTTGGCAAGGTTGGGTAAGATGATGAGCAAGGAGCTTCTTAACATCAAAGCAAGAAGTCTCATTTCCCAATCATGTATTGCATAGCGAGACAGGTTTCTCTCTAGTGAGCAGTGAGAGGCCTATTTGCATGCATTAACATCTTATTATTACCTACCCTCACCTCATTAATATGCAATTTCCCATTTTCCCAGCCACTGAATAAAAACCAGATAGCAACAATTTTAGACAGGAAATTTGGAGCAGTTACCTATTGATTCCAGTTCACCACTTGTTCCTTCAACCTCAACCTTGAACACCAGCCACCACATTGGAGTGACAAAAGACATTTCAAAGGGCAGCTACAGAGTAGTCTGTATCTATACCATTGGGTCCAACTGTACAGGGTGCAGATGCTGGTAACAAGCAATCTTCACCATGTTATTTGTCATTTCAAATTGATGATAGTCATTAGCGGGGGTTTTAAGAAAATTTGTAGCTCAGGTTGAGGTTCTGGATGTAGGTTTGCTCGCTGAGCTGAAAGGTTCATTTTCAGATGTTTCGACACCATGCTAGGTAACATCATCAGTGAGCCTCTGGACAAAGCACTGGTGGTATGGCCTACTTTCTATTTATGTGTTTCGGTTTCCTGTGGTGACATTATTTCCAGTAGTGATGTCATTTCCTAGTCTTTTTTCTCAGGAGGTGATAAATGGGATGAATGTGTTGTCCCAAACAAAGTGGTGTCCTTCCTCATCAATATGTAAGGATACAAGTGAAAGTGGGTCATGTCTTTTTGTGGCTGGTTGATGTTCATGTATCCTCGTGGTTAGTTTTCTGCCTGTTTGTCCAATGTAGTGTGCGTTACAGTTCTTGCAAGGTATTTTGTAAATGACATTAGTTTTCCTTGTTATCTGTATAGGATCTTGCAAGTTCATTGGCTGCTGTTTTAGTGTGTTGGTGAGTTTGTGGGCTACCAAGATGCCAAGAAATCTGAGTAGTCTGGCAGTCATTTCCGAGATATCTTTGATGTAGGAGAGAATGGCTAGGGTTTTTGGATGTGTTTTGTTTGCTTGTTTGAGTTTGTTGCTGAGAAATTGGCAGACTATGTTCATTGGGTACCTGTTCTTTTTGAATACACTGTATAGGTGTTTTTCCTCTGCTCTGCAGTGTGTGGTGGCTCGTTGAAATAATGTTCCAATGCAGCTTCATTTGTGGGTGTTGGGGTGATTGCTTCTGTAGTTCAGTATTTGGTCTATATGTGTTGTTTTCTGTAGATACTGGTTTGAAGTTCCCCATTAACTGTTCGCTCTACTGTGACATCTAGGAATGGCAGTTTGTTATTGTTTTCCTCCTCTTTAGTGAATTTTATGCCAGTAAGAGTATTATTGATGATCTTGAAGGTTTTATCTAAATTGTTTTGTTTAGTGATGACAAAGGCGTCATCCACATAGCAGACCCAGAGTTTGGGCTAGATGGTTGGCAGAGCTGTTTGCTCAAGCTTCTGCATTACTGTCTCTGCTAAGAACCTTCATATCGGAGATCCCATGGGTGTTCCTTTGGTTTGTCTGTAGGTTTTGTTGTTGAATGTGAAGTGGGTAGTAAGGTATAGGCTCACTAACTTGATGATATTGTCCTTGCAAATGAGATTGGTGGTGTTTGGTGTCTGTGTCTTTGGTTCTTCTAATAGTGTAGTCAATGTTTCCTTGGCCAGGTTATTGTTGATGGATATGAATAGGGCTGTTACATCAAAGGAGACCATTACTTCATCCTCTTCTATCTTGGTGTCTTTGATGGTCTTCAGGAATTCTTGGGTAGAGTGGTGTGAGTCTTGTACTAAGTGTTTTAGTCTTTAGTGTAGCTCCTTGTTGGTTTCAGTTCCTTTATATGTAAATCCCAGAACTTTTGTAAAGTTACATTCTCAAGTGAAATCACATGACTCAGCCAACATTGTCTCTCTCATACACTATAGGCAAGGATGCCCTGAGACATGGTACATTGGCGAGACTGAGCAGAGGCTATGGCAACGGATGAATGGACACCGTACAACAATCAACAGAGAGGAATGCTCCCTCCCAGTCGGAGAACCCTTCAGCATTCCAGGACATTTGACCTTGGACCTTCGGTGACCATCGTCCAAGTATGCTGACAGCATACTTTACTAAGAATCTGTTCTGTTTCTTGAGTTCCCCACACTGGTTCATTGCAAGTGATCTTAATGGATCCAGCCAAAGCAGGGGTTATTGTCACAGTTGCTGTGATGTAACAATGCTTCAGAGAAATGGAGGAGGCACAAGAGATGCATCAGCAAGCTCAGGACCAGCAGCTGCTGAACAGCCTCCACATGAAGAGGTCACAGCTAAAGGTCTCCTCAAGCTGCATAGGAAATACAGAGAGTTTTTCATACAGGTACAGAGAGCTTTTTTTCTTTGATGCCATTCATAGAACATAGAGCATAGAACAGTACAACACAGAACAGGCCCTTCAGCCCATGATGTTGTACCGCCCATTGATCCTCATGTAAGGTAAACCTAATGTGCGAACCCTCAAATTTCTGTGACCATATGCATGTCCAGCAGTCTCTTAAATATCCCCAATGACCTCGCTTCCACAACTGCTGCTGGCAACGCATTCCATGCTCTCTCAACTCTCTGTGTAAAGAACCCGCCTCTGACATCCCCTCTATGCCTTCCGCCAAACAGCTTAAAACTATGACCCCTCGTGGATGAGTGAGTCACAGTATCAATGCAGTCTGAGGATGTCCCAAGACACTGTCACAGAACTATGTCAACTGCTGGAAAAGGTTCTGTGACCTGAAGGAGTGGGTGGCCATCCTACCTCATTGACCACCAACGTAACTTTTATGCAATTGGCTCCTTTCAAGGACTCATTGGGCATCTGTGTGGAATCTCTCAATTATGCACCGATAGATGTCTTAATGTTATAACTATGTTATTTATGCTATTTCGCCACGACATGGTCAGTGCTGCAGTCCAGGCAATAGGCTTTGCCAAATAGTTGGCTTCCCCTAGATGCAGGGATTATAGACTGTACACATTCTACATTGAGAGACTCATATCATAATGTTGATAAGTTCATCAGTAGAAAGGGTTTTCATTTCATCAATGTTCAAGTCTTCAGTGATCATTAATACCATATGTTGGAAGTCTGCACCAGATACCCTGGTAGTTGCCAGTGATGCCTATATCTTTGAGAACTCTCATATTCCTGCTTTTGAGGGACCAGTTATCTTGCAAGATGGTAACTGGGGCACCAGGATGACCCACTGCAATCACGGTTGATGGCTCTGCTATGGAGGTGGAAAGTTTAAGGGGGATACACACGGCAAGTACTTCACACAGAGGGTGGTGGGTGTCTGGAATGCGCTGCCAGCAGAGGTGATAGAGACAGGCATGGTAGATTCATTTAAGATGCATCTGGACAGATGCATGAGTAGGTGGGGAGCAGAGGGATACAGAAGCTTAGGAATTGGGCAACAGGTTTAGACAGTAGATTTGGATCGGCTCAGGCTTGGAGGGCCGGAGGGCCGAAAGGCCTGTTCCTGGGCTGTAAATTTTCTTTGTTCTTTGTACTAAGAGAGCTATTTTCTATTTATAGTGACATAACAAAAAACTGGCAATTCCCAACCTGATGCTAGGAAGTACCTTTAGTTACTGAGGATCTTTGTTCTTTGTAAACCCATGATTAAGGTGAAGCATAGATATAACGCAACCCATTCTTCGACCAGTCTATGGTGTAGGAAACAATAGGCTGCTGAAGATCGGGTTCTGCTGCTTGGATCAGTCTGCGTCTTTAAAGAACAGTCCAGACAGAATGTGCCAAATAATTTAAGCATTTTTGCTTTGCATAACTAGAACAGGAAAGAAGGGATATGATTGAGGTTGATGAGCTTGGAGAGTAGGAGCAGACTCCCAAAGGAGAAAGATAAGGACAATGAGCATGAGGAACATCAATGTCTGCATGCTAAAGAGCTACAGTGTTGGTGCTACAAGCCTGACAGACCTAATTGACACCCATTTCCAGTAGATAAGAGTTGGTTGCAGTGATCATGCATTGTCACTAAAATTGTTGGAGCTTGACAGGCAAACAGTCTGCTTCTGTTTCAAGGGACTAATGCAACTTCTGTTTCCTTTTACCTTGTGCTGTTGGTATGTATTTTGAAACACTTAAAGCTTTCCTGTATGTGGTGGTCCCTCATTGAACAATGATTAAAGTGGGCATTGAGGAGGGAGTATCAGTCAGGCCATTGTCAAATGGTGTGTGGCTCAGGACAGGTAAACTGTGTGACTTGGTGCTTGAACAGCAACTGATGTAGGAATGTGCACTTGTACATTCCTCCTCTGCACTCTGAGAAGCATGATTTTGTGATTGCTATCCCACTATGTAAATGTTGAAAGGCAACTTTGGAATGACAATGCTTGATGGGGTGGACAGCAAATATTCAAAGAAGTCCTGGCATCAGGGGTCCTGGGCTTTCCTTTCTTTAAATTAACTTTCTTTAAAGCTAGTGAGAGAATAGAACAGGGGCCATAGGGGCATGGTACATGGTTAATGACTTTGGAATGATAGCATGATAAAATTCTCTAGGCCTTGCAAAGAGAAACTTTCCATGAAACTCTCCAAAAATGGCACCTATTAATTTCTGGTAAGATTCAGTCCTTTGTCACGACACTATTTGGAAACTATCTATGAAGTTATGTAGATTGGGGAGTTAGTATATAATTGTAATGTCACTGGTGTAGTAATCTAGAATCACAGACTAATGTTTTGGGGACATAATTTTGAATTCAACCATAGCAGATGGTGCAATTTTAATTCATAATATACTGGAATTAAAAACTAGTGAAACTGTGTAACTATTGATTGTTGTAAATACATGTTTGTTGACCAACATCCTTTCAGCCACCCTGACCTGCTACACCCTATTCATGGTTTCAGGCCCACAATGTTGCCTCTTAATTGCCCTCTGAAATGCCCTCACAAGCCTTTCAGTCCTCAGGCAATTAGGGATAAATGTTGGCTCAGCTGGTGATGCTGAAATTCTGTGAACAAATATTTTAAATGACAACAAAATTTCTCAAAATCAGAACATTTTTGGCACATTCAACGTATCTGTCCAAATTAACCCAAGTAGTGAAAACATTTTCACAATAGGAAACCCAATCTGCTCTTAGAGAATGTGTAAATAATTAAAAATTAGTCCATATTTAAGATGGCATTGTATCTGAAAGGATGTTTGAGTGCCCACGTTGAAATTATCTGCAAATGAGAATATGTGGTCAGCATGGATGAGTTACATCAAAGTGTCTGTTTCTGTGCTGTACATCTCTATGACTCTTATGATACTAACTGTAGAGATGGAGTCCTGAAATGGCTTGCAGCTGAACTATAGGTTTAACCATAATTTAATCACTTCAATCACAGCCTCTTCTGTAAGTGGCAGTTATTTCTTAGAAGTGTGTGCTTTGCAGTGGAGAAAACAATCAATTTCACAAGAATTTATGAATTAATAATCAAATATTGTGTTACAGTGTCATTGAACAAGACGCCTATTTATTAAAAGGGGTAAAAAGATTGCTATAATTTAGTTCTAACTTAAATGAGTTTGCACAATTTGTAAAACATTTCTATTCCATAATTATTGTTCTGATAATTCCTGCAAGTGCTCTCAAGAGTGCTTTAAAACAAGGATCACAGATCAGGATCTGATTGGCTTTTTGTAGTCCCTTTAAAACTCAGTGAACCATTTTCTTATTTTACTTGAATAATGTCTGTTCAGTCGATTTTGGGTGTATAATATCTTCCTGGCAGTCAGGTGTGTGAAATAGTTTCTCCTGATAGAAAGGGTTGTAAACTTTACCACAGTCAATTTCAAAGGTAAATCTCATGAAAAGTAACACGTATGTGCTGGGAAAGAGATGCAAACTGAGTTCAGGTACTTTGTAGCCCCATCCTGCTGGCCCAAAAGCCCATGTCCTATGCACAGGCCCTTAAGAAGTTGAATCTAATAGAAATTGCTTCAAGCTTTCAGAGAATAACGATATTGCTGAATTATTTACAGGAGCGCTGATTAACATGGTCAATAGGCCAAGGTCCTACTGGCAACTGTTACAGTCCTACCAAAGCCAATAAGCACTATGTGCCTCCTTATAAGTACTTATGGGCTACACATCTGTGTGCGAAATGTGAACATTTTGACATTCCTTTAATATTCAGTTTCTGAGGCCTTTGTTAGGTATAAATTATTTTCCAGGCTCACAGTCAACCTTTATGAGGAACTGTATACAGCAGAGCAGGAAAGTTGTCAGTACATTTTGCTACTTTCTAGAAAAATGATGAAGTAAGGGTTTTCTCTATAGCATAAAGTATATACAGTCAGGTGGATTGAATTACCAAGTTAGGTTTGGTTGCAAAATGTACAAAGTGAAGCAAGAATAATTTGTATTTATATAGCTCCTCTAATATGAAAAAATGTAATACTTTTTTAAAGAAAGAATGAGAGCTCTATATGAATTTATTTGCAACATTGTATGCAGCATGCTTTATAAATAAAACTTGTATTTACAGGCTGGAAACACCTGAAAATGTTTAAAAGAATAAAAGCCATAATCCAGCAATTTATGATCCACAGTCAAAGATGTTGAACATTTTCATCACTGTATCTTTTACATGAGAATGCCATTCAAATGCCATTAAAATAGAGACAACCTGTCCGCAAAGCTTCACAAAAAATTATCATATAGCAGTGTGAATGGGGACCATCTTCTACATTATTGGCAAAGCATCAGGATAAACACCTGGATTGAGCGGAGTCAGGTAATTAGGCATAATCGTTTAATCAATGCGACAAACGAGAGGAATGTGCTTAGACATTATCTCATCATGTTGGCAAACTGAAATACATTAGCAATGGCCATATTTGGGTCATTAGGCAGTTGGCGAGGCAAAGTCATGTGACAAACAACTGAGATGCCATAGGAGTAAGACTTAATGTGCATGTTTTCAATCTCTCATGCGCTCTATCTCTCTCTGTCACTCTCTCTCTCTCTCTCTCCCCAGACAACTAGATAATTTTGAATCCCGTGTGTTAATTTAGCTATCCAGGTGACACAAAGAAAGATTTTTATGAAAAACTGAACCCAGCAGCGACTGCCTGCAGAAGAACAACAGATAAATCATCCAACTGTATCTTTAAAACTCTTCAAAGCCAGAAGTGGCAGGACCACTTCAAGTTCAGCATGAAGCCAGCAAAGTCATCAGACTTCAAAAATCATATGCATCTTTACTTTTACTGGACCCTATATCAATTAATCTCTTCTGCGACTCTGTAAGTTACATTTATGTATGATCTTCAAGTGCCCACCTGTGTGAAAGTCAGAGTATTTGTTATAACATTTTACATAAGTTGACTTAAGTACAATACAATTATTCTGCCCTTTTTGTAAAAATTAAAGAAAGCCTGTCATACTGATTTTTTTTTAATGATCACAGCATTTAAGCAGTTAAACACACACTGAATTATCCCTTTCTCAAAACAACTGTTGCAGTCAAAATGAGGTGTGGGAAAAGAGGTATGTCTTTCAGACCTTTCTCACATGATCATAACAAATGAATATTTATATAGGGAATTTAATGTAATAAGATGTTTCATTGAAGCATTGTAAAACATATTATGTATTTGACCATTCTGTGTCATGTGATTTCCACCCTTTCTCTAATCTTAGAACAGAAGGTTCACTCATACGGCTAACCCCAGACCGTCTCAATCTTATCACATACGTATCGGTTACGAAGGAAACAGTTAACAGCATGGTCCACCTTTAAGAAGCCAGTAAGACTTAGAAATTCATTACCTTTCTGTCTGGCACAAAATATAGAGTAACAGTGATCTAGAAACAACAGAACATAAATCTATGCACCTTCAGGAAGAAAAACCCAGCTATAAGGAAGAGGTGATCCATACATAATTTGGAGGTGCCGGTGTTTGACTGGGGTGAAATAAGTTAAAAATCACACAACACGAGGTTAAAGTCCAACGAGTTTATTTGGAAGCACTAGCTTTCAGAGCTCTGCTGAAATCAACATGGTCATTCTAAAAGATGAGAGACTTAACAAACAATCCAGGTTTTTTTCAATATATTATTTCAGTTACATCACACTGCAAACTTTTGCTATAAATTCTATGTCTTACATTCTTATGCTCCACAACCACCTGTTAAAGGAGCAGCACTCTGAAACCCAGTGCTTCCAAACAAACATATAACCTGGTGTTGTGTGATTTTTAACTTTGTACACCCCAGTCCAACACCGGCATCTCCAGATCATGACTACAATCAACACCACTAACTGCCAGTCAAAGTGGAGAGGATCTCTAAGAAGATCGTACATACTGACACAGACATCAAGTTTCTACAGAAATGCAGGAAAGCAAGAAAGATCCCAAAAGGATGACGGACACACTCAAGTCGACCTACATCACAGACTATGTGGAGAGATTTCCCCACTGTACTTCTCATAAACTCCTCAATCATCTCATGCACCAACTCTACAGCAAACCCCACAACCTGAAATTAAGATGGAGTCCACACTCTCAGCCTGCACTCAGGATATAACAGTACAGTTACAGGACATTGCCAAACAGGCAAGGCGACAAAAGTACACCACGTACATGCACACTGAGAACAAGAAACTGGAGAAACTGAGCATCACCACCAGCCATAGCCAAGCCCACCCTGGTACCACAGTGGAAAACATTATCACCACGGGGAACTCAAATGTCAACTTATTGGACCCTTCAACCGGAAGAGATTGAAGTTCTTAGCAGGAGTCTCAATTTCTGCCCTATCATCAAAATGGACCACATGGGTCTTGCAGCAGACACAGAGGAATTCATCAGATGAATGAGACTCTGGGAATTCTTTCAAGATACCAGGAGTGGTCCCAATGAGCTTATGGAGGACCAGAACAGTCATCACAGGGATCCGTAGAGGGATGACGAAAGAAGGAATCAACTTGGACCCCACCGGAGGGCCACAGCCCTGGGCTTGATATGTATGCTCAAACTGTCAGGAAATATATCAATGCCAGATTCATCAGCTGCACCCCACCAGGCAGAGCAAAACATTACCCGATCACAACGCGTTGCCATCCTTGCTCTCAAAACCAATCACAACTTTGTCATCAAACCAGCAGATAAAGGAGGAGCCACCATCATTCAGAATAGAACAGATTACTGCAAAGAAGTGTACCAACAACTGAACAACCAAGAACACTACAGACAACTACTGGCCAATCCAACCAAAGAGCACACCCATGAACTAAACACATTGATCAGGACTTTGGATCCAGTCCTTCAGAGTTCCCTATGTGCTCTCATCCCACATACTTCTTATATAGGGGACTTCTACTACCTTCTGAAGATATACAAAGCCAACATATCAGGATGTCTCATCATATCAGGGAATGGGACCCTGTGTGAGAACCTCGCTTGAAACCCATTGTACAGAGGACTCCCAGCTTCTGTTGCAACACTACAGATTTCTTACAGAAACTCAGCACCCACGGATCAGTCAAACTGGGAACATTCCTTATCACAATAGATGTTTCAGCACTCTACACCAGCATCCCCGACAATGATGGTGCCGTGGCAACAGGCTCAGTATTCAACACCAACAACTGCCAATCTCCAAACACCATCCTACAACTCATTCGCTTTCTCCTCGATCACAATGCTTTCACCTTTTACAATTAGCTCTTCATCCAGACACACAGAACAGCCATAGTGACCAAATTTGCACCCCAATATGCCAATATTTTTATGCACAGACTCGAACAAGACTTCTTCCCTATGTAGGACCTCTAACCAACACTATACACCAGGTATATTGACAACATTTTCTTCCTCTGGACCCATGATGAGGAGTCACAGAAATGACTACACAGTGATATCAATGAGTTTTATCCCACCATCAAACTCACTATGGACTACTCTCTACTATCTGAATCATTCTTGGACACATGCATCTCCATCAAGGATGGGCACCTCAGCACCTCACTCAACTGCAAAGCCACAGATAACCTCACAACGCTACACTACTCCAGCTTCTATCTGAAACAAATTAGAACAGCCATCCCCTCTGGACAAGTCCTACGCATACACAAGATCTGTTCAGATGAGGAGGAACAGACAGGCACTTGGAAGTACTCAAGGATGCCCTCATAAGAACAGGGCATGATGCTCAACCCGTCAACTGCCAGTCCTGACTTGCCACTGCGAGAAAGCTTAATGAACTCCTCAGGAGACAGACACGTGCTGCAACCGACAGGGTACCCTTCATTGTTCAGTATTTTCCAGGAGCCGAAAAGCTCCTGCTTGTTCTTCGTGACCTGCAACACATTATCAATGAGGATGAGCACCTTGCCAAAACCTTGACCACACCTCCACTTCTCTCCTTTAAACAACCACCAAACCTCAAAGAGATCATTGTTCACAGCAAACTGTTCGGCTTTCAGGATAACACCATACAACCTTGTCACAGTAGACGCTGCAAGACATGTCAGTGTCGACACAGATACTACCATTACATGTGGGTACACCTCCCATCATGTATGTGGCAGGTACTCATGTGACTCGGCCAACATTTGTCTAACACATACACTGTAGGCAAGAATGCCCTGAGGCATGGTACATTGGTAAGACCAAGCAGAGGCTACAGCAACGGATGAATGGACACCGCACAACAATCAACAGACAGGAGTGTTCCCTCCCAGTCGGAGAACACTTCAGCAGTCCGAGACATTAGACCTCGGACCTTCGGATGACTGTCCTCCAAGGCAGACTTTGGGACGGCAACAACGAAAAGTGGTCGGGCAGAGGCTGATAGCCAAGTTTAGTTCCCATGGGGATGGCCTCAACTGGGATCTTGGATTCATGTCAGACTACAGATGACCCCACTGCAACACACACACACACGCACACGCACGCTCACGCACACACACACCCTCTCTCATACACAAGCTCCCTCTTATACGCTTACACATATACTCCCACACTTTCGCCCGCATACACATCCTGTCTCGACTTATACCCCTTTACACTCACACATACACATACACACTCTCTCACAGACACTCATACCCCCCACCCCGCGTATACACACACACACGTTTGTGGGATGAATTTGTACTTGCAGAATTGCATTTTATTTCACTCAAAAACTGCATGAATCCATGTAAGATTCTGTAAATCCCATTTTTGGAAATATAATCCGTCTGAATATTTAGGCACAGACAGTCTCATACAAGGCACCTCACTCCTTCAATGCATTATCTGGGCCGACATTGCACTTATTGTTAAAGTTCACTTGAGAATGTAACTTTAAAAAAGTTTTGGGAATTATGTATGAAAGAACTGAAACCAACATGGTCATTCTAAAAGAAGAGAGACTTAACAAACAATCCAGATCTTTTTCAATATGTATACTTTCAGTTACATCACACTGTACACTTTTGCTATAAATTCTGTGTCTTACGATCTTATACTCCACAACCATCTGATGAAGGAGCAGCGCTCCAAAACCTAGTGCTTCCAAACAAACCTGTTGGACTATAACCTGGTGCTGTGTGATTTTTAACTTTGTGATCCATACAGTTTGAATCCTATATGAATACTGAGGTTAGAGAAATGTTTAGGCACTCTTAGTGTATTATAGTCACCTTGTCTAATTTACATTAAATTGGCAACTCTAATGAACCTACCAAGCAATTGGTATGCAGGTGCCAGATTCCTCAGGGGCTTATGGATTAAGTCATAAAAACTGTGTTTGGACACTTAGGTCTTAGGTCTCAGTAGCCATTAATACATACAAAATAAGTGGCCCGCATTAAATGTGGATTTTCCAACATCCAGTCATTTATTAAGTTCAAGACAGATTGATAGATAGAACATAAAACAATACAGCGCTGAACAAGCCCTTCAGCCCTTGATGTTGCACTGACCTGTGAACTAATCTAAGCCCATCACCCGACACTATCCCATCATCATAGATAGGGGATAGAACAAGAATAAGGTACATATGGATGTTCAGTCAAGATGTAGAATGGTGGAGCAGCCTCAAGGGACTGAATGGCCTCCTATATTCCTGGAAAAAAATAACTAAAAGCAAGGTATTATCATCCCTATAATGTCAATAAAAGCAAAAAAAAACAATCCTTCTGCCAACAAGCTCACCAGTCTTCTCTGTAAATCAGTGATTATGCTGAATCATCTTTACAAGTTTACCTTGCAGCAGAAACATTTTTTCAGATTCTAATATAAACATTCGTGTATAATGCGCCATCAAACAGCAAGCCTGATCATGAGCACGATAATGTCTTTCTGCGCATATCTATTTATTAAACTGCCCAAAGCACCTCAAAGTCTTTTCTAATATGTATGAGTCAGTTAAAACAATACTTTTCTGGTGTATTAATTGCAAACACATTCCATTTGAAAATCCAACTGGATGTAACCCCCCACAAAATTTAAAATGTCAAAGTTTGGGAATGGTAAAATGTAATTAGCATAGGGTAGTATTGTAGAAATTAACTTTATGACAGCTTCATGGATGTTAACACCAGGCCTATAATCCTCTCTGAATTTATACTCCTGAAGGCTTTTTCGTATTCTTTTCCCAGAGGCTTTTGTCAACACTTGTACATTTAAGAACTAGACTAGCTTTTAGCATTGTTTTTATACACTTACAGAGTGTTTTAGGCCTCCACTTTCATTGCACTAGATGGCCTTTCCAGGCAGTTTAATCCTCTGAGAAATGTGTATTACAGCTTACAGCAAAACATAGGGTTCTCATTAGGACACAGTTGCCAATAAACACACCTGGCTACTTTTATTGTACTACACGAGTACTTTAGTATGGCCTTTTATTGAAATAATTTAATCTTTTTTTTTCTTGATGGTTTGTGGCATTGCACATTTAAACTAGCCCTCGTGGTGGGACATCATAGTTCTTACCGTCAATCTACAAATGTAATTTGCTGTATTTTTCTGGCAACAGACCAAGAAACATTTTGGCCATCGTAAGTGGTGTCTTCATGTTCAGGCATGTAGAAATATTAACCAGCTCTGGCAAAATCTGTTCTCTGTTTGAGCAAGTGATCGAACGCAAACTGTGCAATGAAAATATTTTGTTAAAGCATAGAAATTGTTAATCTACTGGCAAACTATTTCTGTCAGTCTTAACATAGTCTATATACCGCAGGGAAAATCTGCTAAGCATATAATAATGACAAAAATGTACTTTTGTGGAATAGATGACCTGACCTTCTCACCTATAAGGATTCTGACTGTTATTTATGTCAGGACAGGCTCCACCAGTGACTTTCATGTGATTTGATTCTACCAGCTGGCAAGTTATTTACAATGCACGACTGATTAGTCTGGTGAAACAGAACAAGATTTTTAAAAATGTCTGCAAGTTCTCTTCAAAACTAGGCATATTGGCAGAATTCTGTAATTTATCCAGAATATTTGTCACAAGCATTCTTTTTGAAATCCAGTTTCTTTAGTATAGCATTTTGTAGATTGTCCTTTAAGATTTTGGGTATTCAAATTCAAGGCATTTTATAACGCCTGCAGTTGAGTCAATATTCCTAAATACATTTCTCAAATGAAGGAATTGGTTGAATTGTTCTATTCGTCAATGTGAGTGCTCATAAAAATTGCCAAATTAATCGACGAGAACCTATTTAAAGGGACTGTTGGCATGCCTTTCCACCAGAATTCCACAAAGGTGTGAACAAACAGATCAGTTTCCCTGATGCAACACAAATAATCCATTAATTTCCTCCCACTGGGCAAAATTATGTTGAGAAAGTGTTTTTTTTAAAAAGAGTCAACCTCTTAGTCACGTGAGTTTACATAGATTTAAAGACGTTAGGGACCAGACCAAACTCCCTCAAAATATTCAGAAGATAGTCCCGACCCTAACATTTTCTTATTTTGAAGGTAAACATAAAGTGTTGCATTCCAGATGCAATTCGATTGGTGAAACTACTGGATTTAAAGCAAAACATACTTTATTCATCACTATAGTTAAAGTACAACAAAAGAAAGAAGGAATTGGAATAACTTAACACTATTGGAAACCTTAACAGAATAATAGGCATAGTAACTATTACCAATCAACTGGTAACATTCCATAAACACATCCTTCACAAAAGGCAAATCAGAAAACAGATTGTCTCACATGCCACTCCAGTAGCAGGAAGAGAACTCCCAGCTTTTGGCTGTAACCAATAGAGGGAAAAATTGCTTCCACTTCTTCAAGACATCAACAGCAAATGCTATAAGCTAAAGCTAAAATTCATGATACTATGGAGCTTGACCACACCCATTCAGGCTGCTTCTATTGTTCCAAGTTTTAAAAAGCCTCAAGGTCTCACAAGCTGTTTACTCTAGTGGCTTTGGTAGACTTCTTAAAGCCATGGCATCATCACAAAGATTCATATTTAAAATTGTATGAGTAGATTTCTCTTGACACTTCCCATTGTTTGCATCAATATGTAGGCATAATATAACCCAAGGTGTAGCACTTGAATTTATGCATGAATTGAGCTGACCACTAGGTTCTTTATTACATGTCTTAGTGAAAACTGAAGTTTAACATGCCTTAAGATGAAGAAATCACTAGCAGAGCCCTATGATTTCCTTCGGTGTAATCTCTACACTGAAATTATTTAGCTTAGTATTACAGTAACAGGTTTTAGATGGTATAGCAATCTATAACATCCAGCTGCCTCTCAAGAAGAATGTCATATAAATGACAGTTCTTTCTTTCTTTAATTGCTGCCCTGGCACTAAAGGTGTAGGCTAGTAAATCATGACTTCTACCAGTAAAGTATATCTGTTTCTGTTGGCCCACAACAGCAGCAGATTTTGATGCAAAGTACCAGGCATGTCGGATTTACTGTCAGGCTCCTGCCAAACTCCCACCCACTCACCTATCACTAGTGCCACTAGACAGCTGAACACTTTCCTTCAAAGTCTTTACACACAAGCATTGATGTGTGAGGCAGATCTCTCCTGCCAAAATGCATGATTACACTTAATAATAAAAACAAGCATCAACATTTGGTGGAGTTTTCACAATAGATTTCCTAAAAATGCCAGTTGACTATATACTTTTCCTGCAAATCAAAGGCAAAAAGTAGAAATAAAGCATGCTACAGTTTCAAGAAGCGCAATTGGGAGTATCGTAATAATCATGTGTTTCACAAAAGTGCTAAGAATCATCATTTAGTGACTTCCACAAACATACATCAAATTTGCTGAATAATTAAATAGGTGTAAATGTCCGAGTATATAAGAACGTCCATGTGGAACTGATTCCTTACAGTGAAAAGTGCTTAGCTGTTAGATCTGCCCTATATTTTCAGTTTAAAAAGTTCACCGTCAACCTTAGAGGATTTATTTAGTGTTGGTGAGTCTGCATTTTGCTTCTGAGTCACTGGAATGATTGCATCATGGAAGAGGATTGCCGAGGATCTGTACCTCTGGAAACGTTGAGTTTCAATGTCTTCATGCTGACTGGAGGCTGTTCTTTGCCTTGCAGCATTTTGTATCAGTTTTACTCTTGGTTTCACTGACAGAACAGCATCTGGCATAGCTTTAAAAAGCCACAGAGCCTGAAGCTTACATGAATTGGCATACATTTTGTATTTCATTTGGACACACTTAAAAAAAAACTCATTCCCAGCCCCCATGTATTCTTTACATTCTTGTCAAAAACGCTGATAATTATGAAGCACCAAACATGCAGTCCATTCCCCTGCAGACAATAGCTTGTCATACAATATCACTTCCTAATTGGATTATTGGCATAAAAAGAATTTGTGAAATAAATGTTTCTGGTGCGTATAATAGACAGACATTTGATGTGCTTTTAGTTCTCACATAGAGATTTATAAACTAAAAACTACAGTTACACATCTTGGAGCAAACTACTATTTGTTTTTTTTTTAGCCATGCTCTTTCAGAAAATAAATATAGTTTTCCCTCTATAGGTCCTTCCCTCACTCATTACAAAATTATTCCGATGATGGAAGAGGAAGGGCAAGCGGCCTACTCAACCCTCTGCCAATTCCACCATGAACCTATTATGAAAGTGTTTTCTTTGTCAAAGCTAAAATTCCATTCTAGTCAGCAAGCAAGCTTAAACAACAAAAGAATGAGCTATCCTAATAAATAATCATTATATTACTTGCCATAAGTCTGTAATGATGAGAATTGATTAACCTTACCTTTTATACCATTTGCATTAGCTCTTTGCATTTTAATTAAAGAAAAGGAAAGTACTGCAGCAACCAACTAGGACACTTAAAGAACCGTTCATCTTCATGAAATAATCACTACAAAGTTTCTCTGGGGGTTCTCCCAAATGACAACTGTAACTTCAGCAGAAGTTAAATAGAAACTCGAATAATCCACACAAGCAGGGTTCTAATATCTATGACTGAAGTTACTGTGGATCATCAGACATACCCCAAAGAAATTCCTGCATGAATGTTAGCATGAACTCAGAACATCCTCCTCCTGTGCTATAACTGTTCTATGATCTATGTTTGATCAAATTATTTTGTGCCAAAGCTAAAAGGTCCAGGCACCTTTTGTATTATTCATATTGCAGTGAGTTATGATAACATATTGTAGACTTCTAAGTAAGGTTAATGGCCCAGCAATTTGATGGTATCATACCTGTTTCACAAGCTCTAAACAGAATTCTTCAACACTCAATATGGTAGCCAGGACATGCATGTTTATTGCAAACCAGAAGTGCAACTTCTGGCATTTTGGTGTATGCAAAAAAAGTTGATATTTTAGAATTCTTCAATGTATTCTTCAAAACTTCAAAGCACTGCAACAAAAAGACTCAAATGATTATACTTTGGCCTTTTCATTTTCCCATTTATTTTTTCAAATGAGGTGAAGTATGTTTCCCTGTAAATTTAGACACTAAATGTAGAATTCTAGCTAAATCAAATCTCTCACTGGAATCAGAGTCAATCTCTGATCTACTAACCCTTCTTGTCTCCTTTATTCTGAGCTTATCCTCTCTCCAAGTAATATTGTCTGATATTCCTCTCTGTTCAAAATTCAAATGTCATGATTTCAGCATTCTTCATTGCTGTTCATTGCCTTTTTCCGTCAACTTATTTTTTTTTCCATTTCTATCTGAATCCCAACAAATTCTCGTGATGACATCTCTATTTCAGGTTTTCTTTCTTTACTTTTGAATGCTGAGTAATCACTTTAAGCATCACATCTTTATGACATCATGCTTCTATTTCTACCTTCAATTAAACTGCTAATTCACTATGTTCAGCCTTAGTTAAACATTTCAGATAATACACACATTATGACTTCTACTCTCAGAAATTCTTATCAACATACAGCCATTTGAAAGCTCAGTATTTGTAATATACTTCACAGCAACAGTCCTGTTTTATGTACAGCTCCTCTGTGTTCTCACTCCTTTTAAAATAAGATGTGGATCTCTCTTAAATTCCATGACTTCATACCTTGCCAAGAGGTTCCACTTCATTATGAATCCAACTGATGGTAATACTGGACAAGTCAGATCACAGAGTGAAACTTGGCTTGATAGCTCAGAAGTTTAATTTTTGCAGTTGATTAGCATGGTGATTAGTCAATGAATGCATTCATATAGAGTTGTCAATGTTCTTTAATACAAGGACACAAGTTTATAATACAAAAGAAAAACAAATACAAAGCTACATATAGGACAGTTTAGAATGTTCTTAATGTAATCAATATCCTTTATAGATATGTAATCCCAGAAAAAATATTACTACTAACTCAATGTTTTAATTTCTTATGATAATGGATTCTTTTCAGTTTTCCTTCAAGAACTGCTGAGACAGTCTTGTAACTTCTTTCCAATTCAGATGGCCTGAACCTCTTTTCATTTCTAATAGCTGTCCTAAGAGAGGACAACTTGGAGGGCTCACCTAGCAAGGCAATATGGGCAGAACTTAGGAAATACCAGATGCAACAAATATGATGAGGTTATACTATAGATCTCCCAATAGCCAGTGGGAATTAGAGACACAGAAATGTAAACAAATTATAGAAAGATATAAAAATAACAGGATGTGGTAATGAGTGATTTTAATTTCCCTATTATTCATGGAATTCCCTTAGTGCCAGGGGCTGATATGAGGCAGAATTTGTTCTGGGCATCCAGGAGGATATCTTGAAAAAAATGTAGCTAGTCCAAGTAGCGAAGGGCTGTATTAGACCTAGTATTGGTGAATAGCCTGAGCCAGATGACTGAAGTTTCAGTGGGAGAGTATTTTGGGATCATAATTCCATAAGTTTCCATGGTTGTGGAAAAGGATAAGACTACTGAGGATTTGGTTAAGAAAAAGAAGGAAGCATATGTCAAGTATAGACAGGATAGATTGAGTGAATCCCTGCAAGAGTATAAAGGCAGGAGGAATATACTTAAGAGGGAAATCAGGAGGGCAAAAAGGGGACATGAGATAGCTTTGGCAAATAGAGTTAGGGAGATTCCAAAGTGTTTTTACAAATTTCTTAAGCACAAAAGGGTAACCAGGGAGAGAATAGGGCCCCTCAAAAATCAGCAAGGCAGCTTTTGTGTGGAACCACAAGAGATGGGGGAGATACTAAATGAGTATTTTGTATCAGTATTTACGTGGAGAAGCTCATGGAAGATATAGAATGTAGGGAATAGGTGGTAACATCTTGAAAAATGCACATATTACAGAGGAGGAGGTGCTGGATGTCTTGAAATGGTTAAAGGTGGATAAATCCCCAGGACCTGATCAGGCATACCCTAGAGCTCTGTGGGAAGCTAAGTGATTGCTGGGTCTCTTGCTGAGATATTTGTATCATCGATAATCACAGGTGAAGTGCCAGAAGACTGGAGGTTGGCTAACGTGGTGCCACTGTTTAAGAAAGGTGGTAAAGACAAGCCAGACAACTGTAGGGCAAGTTGTTAGAGGGAATCCTGAGGGACAGGATGTACATGGATTTGGAAAGGCAAAGATTGATCAGGAATAGTCAACATAGCTTTGGGAAATCATGTCTCGCAAACTTGATTAAGTTTTTTGAAGAAGTAACAAAGAGGATTTATGAGAGCAGAGCGGTAGATGTGATCTATATCACTTCAGTAAGGCATTTGACAAGGTTCCCCATGGGAGACTGGTTAGCAAGGTTAGATTCATGGAATACAGGGAGAACTAGCCATTTGGATACAGAACTGGCTCAAAGGTAGAAGACAGAGGGTGGCGATGGAGGGTTGATTTTCAGACTGGAGGCCTGTGACCAGTAAAGTGCCACAAGGATCGGCGCTGGGTCCACTACTTTTCATTGTTTCCATAAATGATTTGGATGTGAGCATAAGAAGTATAGATAGTAAGTTTGCAGATGACATCAAAATTGGAGGAGTAGTGGACAGCAAAGAAGGTTACCTCAGATTACAACGAGATCTTGATCAGGTGGGCCAATGGGCTGAGAAGTGGCAGATGGAATTTAATTTAGATAAATGAGAGGCACTGCATTTTGGGAAAGCAAATCTTAGCAGGATTTATACACTTAATGGTAAGGTCCTGAAGAATGTTGCTGAATAAAGAAACCTTGGAGTGCAGGTTCAAAGCTCCTTGAAAGTGGAGTTGCAGGTAGACAGGATAGTGAAAAAGGCATTTGGCATGCTTTGTTTTATTGGTCAGAGTATTGAGTACAGGTGTCGGAAGGATGTGACTGTACAGGACATTGGTTTGGCCACTTTTGGAATATTGCGTGCGATCTGGTCTTCTTCTTATCAGAAAGATGTTGTGAAGCTTGAAAAGGTTCAGAAAAGATTTACAAGGATGTTCCCAGGGTTGGAGGATTTGAACTATAGGGAGAGGTTGAACAGGCTGGGGCTGTTTTCCCTGCAGCATCAGAATCTGAGGGGTGACCTTATAGAGGTTTATAAAATTATGAGGGGCATGGATAGGATAAATAGACAAAGTCTTTTCCCAGGAGAAGGGAGCCCAGAACTAGAGGGAAGAGGCTGAGGGTGAGATAGGAAAGATATAAAAGAGACTTAAGGGGCAACCTTTTCAGGCAGAGGGTGGTATGTATATGGAATGAGCAGCCAGAGGATGTGATGGAGGCTGGTACAATTGCAACATTTAAAATGCAACATCTGGATGGGTATATGAAATGGAAGGATTTGGACTGATATGGGCCGGGTGCTGGCAGGTGGGACTAGTTTGGGCTGGGATATCTGGTCAGCATGGACAAGTTGGACCGAAGGATATGTTTCCATGCTGTACATCTCTATGACTGCAAGGTTTGTGAAGGAAGAACGTTAGCCGCCAGGATACACGAACACTAGCTAGCCACAAAAAGATGTGACCCTCTCTCCCTTGTAGCCCTACACACGGATGAAAAAAACCACCAATTCGACTGGGACAACACATCTATCCTGGAACAGGCTAAGCAAAGACATGCCAGAGAATTCCTAGAGGCCTGGCACTCCAACCACAACGCCATAAACAAACACATTGATCTAGATACCATCTATCAACCCCTCAGAAAACGAACAGGAAATGACATCACCACAAACGCCAGGAAACCCATCCAGGACAAACCTATAAATAGAAAGCAGGAGACAACAGCTTCGCTGCACTTGGAGGTCGCCACTGATGATGTTACCTAACCAGGTAACGAAACATCTGGATATCAAACCTACAGCTCAGCGAGCAAACCTACACCCTAAATCTCTATGACTCTATGATCCTCAGGTGAAAATATTAAATTGGGAGAAGGCTAATTATAAAATATTAGGCAGGGACTGCAAAAATTAGATTGGTGATAACTGTTAGGAGGTAAATCCACATCTGACATGTGGGAGTCTTCTAAAATCCAGTTGAGGGTAGATCCACTCAAGAATAAAGGAGGGATCTTGTGTGTGGAGCCAGAGGATGTGAGTGAGGCCCACAATGAGTACTTTGCATCAGTATTCATCAATGAGAAAGACACGGATGATGCAAAGTTTAGAAAGAGTTTTTTTAAGGTTTGTCAATATGAAGAAGGAGGAGGTGTTGGGTATTTATTCCTATTTTGAAACACATTAAGGTAAATAAATCCCCAAGGCCCAATGGGATCTGTCCCAATATACTGAAGGAGGCAAGGGAAAAACTTTCAGAGGCATTGACAGACATTTTTTAATCCTCTTTAACCACAAGTGAAGTCCCAGAAGACTGGAAAATACCCAATATTGATCCTTTGTACAAGAAGGGCAACAGCAGTAATCCAGGAAATTATAGACTGGTGAGCCTTTCATCAGTTGACAGGAAATTATTGGATAAGGTTCTTAGGGACAGAGTATACTTGCATTTGGAGAAGAATGCACTTATTAGGGATAGTCAACATGGCTTTATGCAGGGGAGGTCTTGTCTCCCAAACTTGATTATTTTTGACAGAAGTGTCAAAGATGTTTGATAAGATTAAGGCAATGGATGCCTAAATGGACTTTAGCAAATTTTTTGACAAGATCACTCAAGGTAAGCTTGTCCAAAAGACCAAATCACATGGAATCCATGGTGAGGTGGCAAGTTGTATATAAAATTGACTTGGCCAAAGAAGACAGAGGGGAATTGTGGAGGGATGTTTTTCTGACTGATGGTCTGTGACCAGTTCTCCCACAAGGATCAGTACAGAGACCTTTGTTGTTTGGAATATATATAAATGATTTGGATGAAAATGTTGGTTGTCTAATTAGTAAATTTGCACATGACATGAAAATAGGAGGAGTTATGGATAGCAATGAAGTATATCAACGGATGCAACAGGATATAGATCAGCTGAAAAGTTTAGCATAGAAATGGAGGATGCAGCTTAATGCAAATAAATGTGAGGTGATGCATTTGGGTCGTCAAATGCAAGGGGAAAGTATACAGTAAATGGGCGGACTCTTAGGAGCATTGAGTTAAATAGAGAGATCTTGGGGTCTAAGTCCATAGCTCCCTGACAACAAAATTGGATAAAATGATTAATAAGGCATACAGTATGCTTACCTTCTTCAGGTGGAACCTTGAATATACAAGTTGACAAATCATGTTGCAACTATATAAGACTTTGGTCAGTCCACATTTGGAGTATCCTGTGCAGTTCTGGCTGCTGCACTATAGGAAGGATGTGGAGGCTTTGGAGAAGCCATAGAAGACATTTACCAGGATGTTGGATTGGTGTGTATTAGCTATAAGAAAAGGTTGGACAAACTTGGATTGGTTTCACTGCGGCATAGTAGGCTGAGAGGTGACCTGATAGAAGTGTATAAAATTATGAGATTATGAGGGGCATAGACAGGGTGGATAGTCAGGGCTTTTTCCCAGTGTGGAAATGCCAAATACTAGGAGGCATGTGTAAAGGAGATGTGGAGGCAAGTTTTTCACAGAGGGTAGCAGGGACCTTGAACAAGCTGCAGGGGAGGTGATAGAAGCAGCAAACAAAGTTTAAGAGCCTAGACAGGTGCATGAACAGTTAGAGAATAGATGGATACAGACCATGTGCAGGCAAATGGGATTAGATTAGATTAGCATCATAGTCAGCTCATACATAGTGGGCCACAAGCCCTGTTCCTGTGCTGTACTGTTCTGTGGTCTATGTTTAACAATTTGAAAACTTCCACACAAATTCTCATAGCTTGTAGTCTTCACAACTTAAAAAACCCTTCTGCTGAATGATAGCTCTCCTGAAATGTAAATTTGAGCTTTCTACTAAGAGGAAGCTGATCTCTCGAACTAATGTCCTGATTATTGTGAACTGAAGTCAAAACTAATCAAGTGTCCCTGGTTTGTTTTCTCTGTCTATTCTAAACTCAACAGCATAAATGTGCAATTAGTTAACTTCACAGGTATCCTGTTAGGCACATATTTTTTTGAAAATGATATAGTTAGGTCATTATTTTAAATAACTTTTGATCTTTTAAAACAAAAGTCAACTACGCAGAACTGAATCCAAAATCATCTGCCATTATTTTAAAAATCAAAGTAATAATTATATTTTCATAATTACCTTTATCATACAGCACATATTTTTAAGCTTTGTTGCTAGTGAGCACCCAAGGCCCAGTTGTTGTCTACAGATCATTGGTCACCTTTAATTAAAATCTGAAAAACTATTGTTCAACCATGTTCCAGTCTAGGCAGCTAGACAACTTATTCGGACTTCATCTGGGGGTCTATACCATGATTCTGTCACGAAGGCTACTGAAATTTTTAATAGTGGTTTATATTTTACCACTGCAAAATAGAGAGACCTTAAGACTCAGCATAGCAAAGAGGATTGATGGCAGCTCTCCCCTCCCAACCACAAGCTAAGAAGGATTCATAACACAACATAAGACAGCAATTAGACGAACTGTCTCACGCAAGGAGATATATATATATTCTCAAGTAAAGCTTACGGTTCCATAAGTAACGGGCATTGAGATTTTAGAATTTTAAGAGTCCTCTATTTTACTTGCTTTTCCCTGGATTGCGGATTTCAAATGATACAGGTCTGTGATTGTTTCACCCACTGAAGATAAAAAACTGGCGCTTTAGAAAAATGGCTTTGATATCGTTTAAGTTTGCAGTACTAGATTTCTGTTCTTTCATTACAATTAAGATCCAATTTTAATGCAAACCTTGTAATAGCAGGAGTTAGTTTAAATCAACTAAACTGTAAATTGGAAGCCAGTTCTTTCTAAAAGTATTACACACATGCCCTTTTAGAGCTAAATGCATGTTCTTCTGATGACTGCCAAGCACGTATATTGTGTGGACCAACATGATCCTGGTTTAGAATTCATATGTTAATTCAAATGAAGTGATTGATCGACACACAATCTGACTAGTTCAGATGCCTAAATCCAGCAGCACTGTGTAAGTACTCTTCCCAGCTTGTGGTCAGTTAACTAGCCTTTGCATTGCTTCTTCTGTGGTTATTCTGTAAAACTGAAGTGACTAACTCTCAAGACTTTTACTCCCTTCGGGTAAGGATAAGCTTAAGATCTCTTTCAACTGGGCATGTTAATTAAGAAACCATTGTGTCCACTCATTCAGTGGTGTGCTGCATTAAAAAACTGCCCAGCCGGTCATTGTTCCACTGCATAGCAGGGAGAGGCAATGCACTGAAAAGTAATCAAGAGATTACATTCTATGGCATTGTTTCATAATATCATAATATTTACTATGATAAAAAAGCACAGAAATGGCACAGCAAGCATTGGCAATGTTTTTATATCTTATGGTTTGGATCAGCTTAATTAAGGTAAACAGTTTGTGTTGAACGACTTGTTCTATAAAATCAAGACATTTCACCATCTCAGAATTCACAGTTTTGAGATGATGTGAGTGAAACATGTTACTGTTTCAGGAGCAGAAATGATGAGCTGAATTTAACACATCATCTGCAGGAAGGAAAGCAGATGATGGAACTATCATTTGAGACAATGCACCATTAAGAGTATAGGTCCCCTCACTCATTATTCCCCTCACTGTGACCCTGCCACAAATATTAAGGGCCTCGCCCTACCACTTTTTTGATATAACAGGTGATGGGAGAGGCCAACATGAAGTCCTACAAGTTTAACTCTGCAGGATGCTGGTCCCTGACTCCTTCCCGAACCTCCAAAGCCGATTGGAAGCTCCCACCAAACAGTGAGCAAAGGGAGCATCCAGAGACAGTCAGCATGACCCAGAGAAGTAGATGAAAGCAAAAACCTGAAACAGTCAGATCATTGAGAAGAATGAACGATGGGAGCAGCCAGAGACATTCAGCATCATTCAGAATATGTGGAAGCGAAACATAATATCATTGAATAATGTCACTAAGTAGCTAATGAAAAATTAAAGATCAGCAGAGCATGTGGTGTATCACAACTTCAGGATGCCGGAGCAGCTGGATGCAAGGGAAACCATGTTTGTGGTAAGTGTTTGAAATTCAAGCAACTTCAGCTCAGAGTTTATGAACCTGGGCTGAAATACAGACACTGCAGTAGGGGCAAAGATATTGGACTCTTTGAACTCTGAAGCACACACCACTTCGGTTAGGATCTTCTGATTTGTTCAGATTCTGTGACTGGAAAGTGTGACTGCAAGTGAGGCAGGAAAGAGGACTGAGGGAAGGAGTGCAGAACCCTCAGCTTTCCCAATTGTCCAACAGGTTTGAAGTTCTTTCAGCTTGAGAGTGACAACAATCATAGAACCCAACAGTATGGAAGCAGGCCATTCGGCCCATTGAGTCCACACCAACCTCTGAGGAACATTCTACTCCAACTAATTCCCAACCCTATCACTGTAACCCTGAATTTCCAATGGCTAGTCCACCTCACTGACACATCCTTGGACACTATGGGGAATTTAGCATGGCCAATCCTACACATCTTTGGACCGTGGAAGGAAACTGGAACACCTGAGAAAACTTATGTAGATACGGGAAGAACGTGCAAACTCCACACAGGCAGTCACCTAAGGGTGGAATTGAACTCGGGTCCTTGGTGCTGTGAGGCAGCATGCTGTAGTGTGAATGCTATGCTGTAGTGTGAATGAGGTAACTGACTGTGGCACCATGGTACAGGGAGCTTTTCAAGTGAAAAGAGTGAAAAGGTAAGTGCAGAGGTAGGGGAAATAGTATTGTCAGAGATATTGGCACCATTCTCTGCAGCAAAGATCGCAACGCCAAACAGTTATGTTGCCTGTTCAGTGCTAGGGCTTCTGGATGTCTAACAAGGCTGAAGAAAAAGGGACAGAGAGGATCCAGTCATCATGATCTATGCAGACAACGTAGGCAGGATAAAGAAGGAGGTTCTCCAAAGCTGATATGAGGAGCTAGGCATCAAACTACAAAACAGAACTGCCTATGATCATAAATAGTTGCCAACTGATGGAGATTATTGTTTGTTAAATGCCTTGTTAATGGACCAACTCATTAACATTTATCCTCCCATCTTACCAAACCAGCCAAACAAACTCAAGGTTGAGAAAACTTGACAGGGAACGAGAGTAGGTCCCTGGCAGATTCGGCTCTGAACAACCTTCATACTGGGTATTGAACAGCAACATCTTAGATCACTGTACACAGATATCAGCCACACACACCTTTTGCCCATGCACGTAGACAATAGACAATAGACAATAGGTGCAGCAGTAGGCCATTCTGCCCTTCGGGCTTGCACCACCATTCATTATGATCATGGCTGATCATCCTCAATCAGTATCCTGTTCCTGCCTTATTTCTATAACCCTTGATTCCACTATCCTTAAGAGCTCTATCCAACTCTTTCTTAAACAATTCCAGAGACTGGGCCTCCGCTACCTTCTGGGGCATTCCATACACCCACCACTCTCTAGGTGAAGAAGTTTCTCCTCATCTCTATCCTAAATGACCTATCCCTTATTTTTAAGCTGTGTCCTCTAGTTCAGGACTCACCCATCAGCGGAAACATGTTTCCTGCCTCCAGAGTGTCCAATCCTTTAATAATCTTATATGTCTCAATCAGATCCCCTCTCAGTCTTCTAAACTCAAGGGTATACAAGCCCAGTCGCTCCAATCTGTCAACATAAGATAGATAACATGAGCTTTAGCATCTGCCAACCCATCATGGCCACCGTGGCACTTTTCCAATACACTAGCAGGGCAAGCAGGAACCACTAAGTGCTTTGGAGAGCACACTGACTACTAACATTGAGAAGGCTGCAACTGGGACACTGTGCACTCAGGAATAGGCATTAAATGCGCTGCATCTCAGGGAAGCTCACTTGCTCTCTTAGCTCTCACTTAGTTACCATCTCTCTGCATGCTCGCACCATTCCTGCCTTGCCTTGACTTGAAATTCCATGTATATTAGCACATTGACTCTTCAGCCAGAACCAAGTGTTTTCATTGCTGCTGTTTTGAGATGTTATTTAGTGCAGACACATAGACAGGCCACTTGTCATGGTTGTCGATAGGGGTTTATCCAGTGAGCAGCAACATCTTGCTTTATGGAAAACCAAGACATCAATGTAGCATCTAAAACTTCTGCCATTCATTAAACCAAATGGTCATGTCAAAAACTGGTCAGGGCTAGTCTGGTCTGGTCAACGTTGAGGTGTGGTGGTGAGGGTGATTGATGGCAGACACTCTTGGTCAGGTGTCCTAGTAATGTCAGTCGCAGGCATAGAGCACATCCAGACTAGGGGCTTCAGCATCATCAGTCATCCACTTGAGATGCCTCGCAGTCAGGCAATCAGTTCTAATATAGTCCAGGGAGAGTTCAGTGGTCAATACCAGCACAAGCAGTCAGGGGAATCATGTACAATAACCCACAGAATTGCCAAGACAATTATTAGATTTCTGGTTAATCATGTGTAGAGGCTTTTGCCACAGTCGATTAGAGATCTGTGGTGAATATATTGATCTGTGTCCACTGATCTTTCAGCAATCAGTTGTGGGGGGCAGGGGGGGTGGTCAGTCAGAGCAGCAGGGGGCTCATGGTCCAAAGGGGATCATTCTGAGTTGGGATGAAAGCAATAATACTTTGTAAAAATAGGGATAAGGACAATGATATAAGGGAAACTCAAGGTAAATGGGTGATATGAAGAATAGCATCAGAGGTCAAGGTAGTTTACAGGAAGGGGTGTTACTGATTGTGACCACAAAAGGGGAGCAGGGTTGGCATCATCAAGGTTTAATGCTAGGCTTTGGGGGCAGGGATAATTGCTGTAGATGAGGTTCAAAGTGGTGGTTCTCCATATTGGGGGAATGGGAGGCAATGAGCTGTTAGGGCACAGCAAGGTAAAATGGTACATGTGGCACTGGGGAGAAGAAGATACCTAATGACTAGGCAGGGCCTGGTGCTGATGTTGTCCACCCCCAGCCTCCACTTTCTCTTCACTAGATGCAAAGTACTGTGAGAAAGTATCTGGAATAATGGCCAGTTTGATGGGTAAAAGCATGGATCCACATTTTCTGGACACTACAACTTGGGATACCTGCCTTTATTGGTCAAGACATTGAATATAAGAACAAAGAAATTATGACACAGCAGTATATAATGTTAGTTAGGCCGCTAACGCAGGTGTACTGTCTGCAGTTCTGGTTGCTATACAACAGGAAGGATGCACTTGCACTAGAGATGGTGCAGAGGAGAATCAACAAGATATTGCCAATGGCTGGGATTGTTTTCCTTCGAGTAGCATTAGCTGAGGGGGAAATCTGATTTGGGTGCACATGTTTGGAAGGACGCAGACAGGATAGATTAGGAAATAATTTTCCCTTCATGGACAGGTCAATAACTATGGGCATACTTTAAGGTAAGGAACAGCAGTTTTGAGATGTTTTTTGACACAGAAGGATGTGGGTGTCTAAAAGTTGTTGCTTTAAAAACCTCCAAGTCATTTAAAGCTGTTAAGATGAACATGTGGAACACCACATCACTCAAGGCTACAGCCCAGGTGTTGAAAATTAGGATGAGAATTAATAGATGTTTGCTGACTGGCCTATACACAATGGGCCAAAGAGTCCCTTTCTGTACTGTAAAAACTCTGTGACTCTAACATTGTAGTAACAAATACATGAAGCAGTTATATGCAATGCACAACTATTTTTAATTTGTGATAATTTCATCACCCACTTGCTTTGCGTGCAGAGTGATGGTTCTTTACTAAGGTTCCTAAAACAGCACCTTTTAAACTTATAACCGCTTCCATCAAGAGCAGCAGATACATGGGAACACAGCCACCTGCAATTTCCCCTTCAAGCTATTCACTATCCTGACTTGGAAATACATCACCATTCCTTCAGTGTCACTGGATCAAACGCCTGGATTTCCCTTCCTGACAGCATTGTGGGTCTGTCTATATGGCAGTGCAAAAAGCCAGTTCACAACCACCTTCTCTCGGGCAACTAGAGATGGATGATAGCTGCTGGCCTATCCAGTGATGCCTACATCACATGAATGAAAAAAATATAAAAGCCTCAGGGGTCAGATGCTGGTAAAGTAACTTTATTGTATGTCATTAGTGCCTGAAAATTAAACATGGCCATTGTAACAATGATGAAGTTAGTAGCAATGATAGCACAAAAGGCCATTACTGGTTGGAGGGGAATCTCTTTTCTTCCACCTTCCAAGGGTCCTGTGTGAGTCATACATGATCAAATTTTGATCTATCTAAATAACCCACCAAAAGCCTTGAAGTAACTCAGGCTTAGCCAAGAAAGTTTCAGCCCAAATATTGCAAGGGACAGATCCACCATTTGTGGTTAACTAGAAAGTTTAAAGATAATATCAAACTTTTTTTAAAATTATATAATTGTGCAAAGACAGGTAACAGGTTAAAAAATTGAACAGAACATTTGAAAAAGCAAAGAATGATAAACTATTTTTTTAAAAAAAGGACTTTAATAAAGTACAAGAAAAAGCAAGCCATAAATTTAAAAACAGATAGTAAGAGTTTCCTTAAATATTTTAGAAAGAAATTAGTTTAAAATTGGGGTGTTTTCCCTTTAGAAAATGAGTAAGAAGAATTGGTAATGGAAAATAAAGCAATGGCAGGTGAATTGACCAGGTATTTTGCATCAATCTTCAATATGGACATCCCAGAAGCAGAGAATAATCAGGAAATGGAAGCAACCCGAGTTCTATGATATGGGACTGATCCTGGAAATGGACACAAGTCATTCTTCCAGCTAAATAAAGAGCTATCATTCAAAAAATACAACAAACTGGCTAAGTGGAGTAAGGTTCATCCTCAAAATGCACACCAGAGTTCAGGGACAGTCTTCTTCAGGGTAGAACATAGCCTATTAAAAAACACAATTGTTTTAAAACTACATCTCCTTGTTCTATCTAGTGGCAGTTTTCTCAAACAGTGATCCTTTCAAACATTTAATGGAGCAGCATTTTCCTTGCAGAGTGGTTGGAAGATGTATCCCTCTGGTTGCTGTAACAAACATGGTGCATATATTGGAACTTGGTTTCTTGTGCTGGAGTCATGACTACAGATATGATCCTGCTTCTTTGGGTTTTCCCTATTGAAACAAAATGCTGATTATTTTATTTTCTCAAACAGCAACCTCCCACTTTTCCTCAAATAACTTACTGACAGATCTATACAGCTAACACACTGAAAACACTTAGTACACATCAGACAGGATTGCTAATCAACATTGGTGGATTCACTGTCGATGAATTTAAGTTTAGCAATATAAAATGTAGATGTCCGTGCCTTGTCTGCCCACTATATACTAGATTAAGTGTTCTCTTCAGTTGACGTTGATGGAAAGAAATATGGAATTTATAAGGGGTGGACTGATCCAGTAGTGACTGTTTTGCACACTATTAAAGCTGAATTTCAGCCTCAGTTAGTTTAGATTACCAGAATCACCTATTTCAACGTAATATACATACATATAGCAGTGCCACACTGAAACAGGCTCTTCAACCCACCATGTCTATGCTGACCATGATGCCATTCTAAATTGTCAATTAGAAATGAATACCAAAATGTCATGATCTTGGAGGACATGCGCTTTTATTTTCTACTGAACCGTTTGATTTAAATAGCACAGTCCACTTTCTTAAACTCATGTAATTGCCAAATATTTGCTCTGTTTCACCAGTAAAATGCCTGGATTTTGCAGTCATTGTATCAGCAAAATTATCAGAGGACTCCCATAATTACATCTCTGAAATTGACTGCAACTTCTAGAGTCTGCACATGCATAGTTACTGTGGAAATCCAGGTTACTGTCAATGATTCTACCTTTCTCTGTGATGTGCTTTGTTGATATCCCCAGTGTTGCAAAATCCCAGTACTAAAGGAAATTTCTCTCTTGCATGCTTAATCTTGTTGTACTAATCTTAACCTAAATATTTCTAGCTTGTTACCTAGTTGAATACTTAAACACTGTTTACTCTGCTTCATGATATCACTGTTGCTGGATTGCTGAAGATTCCATTGAGTTGGTACCAGATTTAAATGGATATCAGAAAGAGGAAATCTTTCATACAGCGGTTGTGCAATCTTTGCAGTGAGCTTTATTTAAGATTATCTGTAAAATGTACAAATATTCCCAACTTTGTATATGGTGCAGTACATTTTTATATGAAGAATTGATTGGTTGGAATATGAATGTTTTTGATCTGATTTGATTTTAAATTATCTGTGATGATAAAGAATTAAAATAATTTAAGTGTACACGAAAATACACAAAATTATTTGTGGGAGAAACAAACACAATTGCCTAGCTGTTTACTGTTTTGCAGAGATCTACAGATATTTAAAAATAGCAGGCAGGATTAGATCTAGAAATGCCACCCCAATTTCCAGCTGATGTTATTTGATTGGAGGGCGTGGAGGCTGGTGAATGGGCATGGGACATGACTTACGCATCAAGAAAAGAAAAAGTTAACAGGGCTATTTGAAATGAATGCTAAGTTCAAACATTTTTGCTGTTAGAGGGTGGACAAGATCAATGGAAATGTCAAGCTAACATAGAACATAGAACATTAGAGCACAGTACAGGCCCTTCAGCCCTCAATGTTGCACCGATTTGTGAAACAAATCTGAACCTCATCTAATCTACACTATTCCATTTCATCCATATGTTTATCCAATGACCATTAAATGCCCTTAAAGTTGACAAGTCTACTACAGTTGCAAGCAGAGTGTTCCACGCCCTTCTCTCTGAGGAGGAGGAACTACCTCTGACATCTGTCCTATATCTATCACCCCTCAATTTTTCAAGCTGTCAACTTGTGCTAGCCATCACCATCCAAGCAAAAAGGCTCTCATTGTCCACCCTATCTAACTCTCTGATTATTTTATATGTTTCAATTAAGTCACCTCTCAACCTTCTCCTCTCTAATGAAACAGCCTTAATTCCCTCAGCCTTTCCCCAGCAGACCTTCCCTCCATACCAGGCAACATCCTAGTAAATCTCCTCCAATCCCTTTCCAAAGCTTCTATATCCTCCCTCTAATGTAGTGACCAGAACTGTACACAGTACTCCAAGTGCTACTGCACCAGAGCTTTGTACAGCTGCAATATGACCTCATGGATCCGAAAAGAGAAAGTGAGGGCTGCAGATGCTGGAGATCAGAGCTGAAAATGTGTTGCTGGAAAAGCGCAGCAGGTCAGGCAGCATCCAATGAACAGGAGAATCCTGGATAAGGGCTTATGCCCGAAACGTCGATTCTCCTGTTCCTTGGATGCTGCCTGACCTGCTGCGCTTTTTCAGCAACACATTTTCAGCTCATGGATCCGAAACTCAATCCCTCTACCAACAAAAGCTAACACACCATATGCCTGCTTAACAACTCTATCAACCTGGGTGGCAACGTTTAGGGATCTATGTACATGGATACCAAGATTCTCTACTCATCTACAATGCCAAGAACCTAACCAATAACCCAGTACTCTTTATTCCTGTTGCTTCTTCCAAATGATATCAATAACCTTTAGAAATTGGGGGAATAGGGGCAGAGGAAGAAAACTGCCTCCCTGTGTCTTTGAGTTGAAAACAATCTGTTCTAGTAGTTTCAATAGCTGTTTGTTGACATGGCCTTAACAGTTCTGCAAATGATGTGGGGTTATGAATATAAATGCTTGTTATACTAATGCATTAAATACTTGATGATGTTTAACTATATTGAATAGACTTTTATGAATGAAAAATGTTTGTGAAATGTAATCCATAATCAATATTTAAAATTTTATTTTGTTTTATCTCAGCATGTTTCCTGAGGTTTAGATATATGCATATTGTAAGAAGGGTGGTGGGTGGAGCTGTGGGTCGGTATTTTGTTAGCATATGGGTTATCAGTGGCCCCTGCAGTAGGGTAAGGGCATGATTTAGCATGAGTTGGCATGAGTGGGGCGAGAAGAAGCTATGGGGGGTGAATGGGGAGGCATATGTTAGCATGTGGGTGTTCAGGAGGTAAGGTATATGGGTCCTGGAAGATCTAATGTTTTAGAAAACAAACTGGGTCAAAATGACAGAGAACTGAGATGACCCTTTTTAATGGGCCACCTTAGCTTTCAGCTGTTCCTGTGACCTGACTCCTTCCCACACTCACAGCTCTGGAATGATTATGAAATGATATATTTCATCAGAGTTATCTCCTTTTCGATATTTTATTCTAGTTATTCTGTATAATTCCTGGTAACATAAAACCATCTGGAGAAAAATTAGCTCTCAGACCATTAGTACTCATTGGCTGAAATACTACCAGCCCTTTTGAGATAGACTGAGAAGCAGGAAGATGAACAGAATAGCACAGAAAATAGACAGGAAGGAACAGAGATAAAATGTATTGCTCTGATCTACATATTACCTTTTCACAAGAAAGAATATGTTTGGAATAGAATATGAAAATGGGACAGTTTCCATTAAGTTTATCATTTGTAAGGGGAAGAATGTACTTTATTTTTTAAAAGAGCCTGTATTTATGTAGCACCTTTTTATGAACACAGCCAATGAAGTAGTTTTGAAGTATAGTTCATGACTGTAATGTAGGGCACATTGTGACCAATTCACACACAGCAAGTTCTCCCAAGCAGCAATGTGATTATGACCAGAAAGACCGTCTTTGTGATTTAATGTAAGATCAAGGCCTAACTTCCTTTTCTCTTCCTCTATAAAGCACAATTTACAGGCATGATCTTGGTTTAATGATTTATCTAAAAGATGATGCAGCACTCCCTCAATAATGCCCTGCAGTGTCCGCCTCAAATATTACACTCAAGTCCTGAAGTGGAACTTGAATCCAGAATCTTCAGACACAAAGGTGGGAGTGTTTTAATCACTGACAGCAGTGGGTAATATTCCAAAATAATTGGGACAATAGCTACAAAAGCTCAAATATTGACAGAAAATGTTCTTATTTGTTTTAATACAATCATGACACACATTAGAAGGTGAATAACAGGACTTTAATTTGATACGCTTTCCCAGCAGTCTGTGGTAATTTGTTTCAAAAACACAAATGTATACCAATTAAACATCCCCTCACTGGATGTGTTGAAAATTCAGGATAGTGAAGGATTCTGAATTATTCAGTAGCTTGTTATATCACCAGGTCTGATTGGTTCCTTCTAAGATGTTTCCCATAAAAATGAATTCCCATGGTAGCTGAGGAACTGGGATTTTTATGACGTCCATAAAATGGAAGAGCAGGGCTTTACTTGAACTAATAATATCATGGTTGCGTCGAGTGATTGATGATCTTTAAAAAGGGTTGGATTGGTTTCATCTTTCTTCACGTTTTATCACTGACTTGTTTCCAGTCATGTGCAATCACAAAGGCCAAGAGAGGTAACAAGTGTTTGATGTATGATACTTGAGACACTTTTGTCAGAACTGCAGTTATTTCAAACTCAACTCGTGTTTGATATTTAACTTCAACATCTATAGATTGTTTCTCTTTATTATTTTTTTTCAGCCAATGGGAATGTGTAATCTTGAGGGACAGGTCATTAGATGAGTTAAGCTCACTACTGAGTGCCAAGAAAGTAAAAATTTGAAGACAAACAACAGGATCAGGCACACTTTTAAAGGTGAAGTTTTTTTTAGATGTGTTACAGAATAGGTTTATAATGTTTGCATGAAATCACTGCAAATTAGCCCTAATTTGAGTGGGGAAGATAGAAAATAGGGTGTTTTGTCAAAACAGAATGGAAACAAATGAGGAGACACTGAGAGTTAGTTTTGAGTAACCTTGCTGGAATCAGTCCTATTCAAAAAAACAACAATAAACTAACAGCTGGGCTGGTGGATGCTTTGTGTCGCCCTTCACATTAACTGCCTTCATGTGGTTTTATTTTCCTCCACTCCAGCCCACAAAAATGTTAATATATCTTTCTATTTTGACATTTGAAGCACTGTCGCAATGTTGTTTAACAAAAACAACCGGGGAGCCTGCAATTAATTTCTGCTGCGGACTGGTATTCTTGGACTGGCGACTCCCTTTTGAAGGGGAGTCACGCCAGAAAAGATTTTGATTGAAAGAGAGACAATTCATTATACAATTCAGCAGCAACTAAAAGTGGCTCAGGGTGTCAGACCCAGCTCCACCGCTTCAATGCTAATGAGAGTCATTGCATATTCATAACCCTAAGTACAGTCAGCTTCTTGTAAAAACTTTTGTCACCCAGGCTTCACGGCGTGAGCAAAGCAGCACACTGTTCATGTTGTGGCACTTCCGCCATCCTAGCACAAGAACAAGATTGATTGTGTTTCAACGCAGTTTGACAGGGAGCTAAGAGATGCTGCCCCAGGGATATGGAAGCTGAGCTTAGTTTGATTAAGAGGCTCTCTATAATCAAAAAGAGAGGGACAAAAAGGAAAGAAAATCTCTTTGGTAAGGTAAAACAATGTCTAAAAGATGAGGTGTGACTTCTTTACACAGTGCTGAGGGTAATTAGCTTAGAGCACTGCAACTTACTTATTGTCAAGTTAACTGTGGTGAAAGGTATGTTAAAGATGGAAGTTGTGTCACTTGTGGACAATTGTTCTTCCAGATTCACTTGGTATTAACTTGTAAGCCTTTGAATACCTTTGGCAGAAAATACATTAATGTCTTGTAACGTTTGCAAGGTTTCACTCATGAAGAAGCAATATAATTTTGGGGGAAGAGGAGGAACAATAAGAAGCACAAAAAAAATTCACTAATCCTACAAATCCAATTCTGGAAACTCCACCAGCATAATTAATACCCGCTTGCAGTAATTATCTTCTGCAAGCAAACTTAAATATCAATGTTTAAAACTGGAGCATATCTGCTCCTTTGACCTGTTGATCAGCTTTCTCCTTCAATGATCTTTAATTTGACTTACTTTTGCAGGAGGATGTAAACAGAAACAATAATGCCTCTTAAAATAACAGTGTGTTGAATTTACAGCCTTTCAAATCTCTTTGCAAAGTTTAATTTGTAAGTCTAAAATGACAAAGCAAAAATTGCACAATTTTTTAATCATGAAGAAAAGTTTGAAACGCCATGAAGTAAAGTCAGAAAATATTTTGTTTTGTCACTATGTAGTCAGTCAGTTCTTCATTCTTTGGTAAAAGATTTTCACTGCTGTGTACACTTAGCAATGTACTAAATGACAGTAGAACTGTTGATAGTACTTCTGCAAAAGGCATTGTATTAAATAATGAATGTCATAGAATTGTACCTTGTAAAAAATTACATTTTATAATGAATACAGGAACATCATAGTTCTGTTGAGCGTATTAATGTATAATTGTTACATAGGAGTGTGAAAATACTGTTACTATCTTGCATTTAACTCACAGGACATTTATTATGATATACACTGAACTGCAGTGAACCCTTTTAACTCTACTTGTACTGAGCCCCCAAAGATCTTAGACCAGATGCTTTACACTATTAAAATTGTCAATTAATTAACTATTTGACATGTTCCAATACAAACTATCACTTAACTGTTCAAGCACTAATCTTCATGAAAGTGCTGTACCTATTTAAGTCTTACTGCATACATTAGATCTAAGTAAAATTTAATGTTTTCTTATGGACACAAAGACATGTTTAAAATGTCACTTCTGTTGATTGCCAATGCTGTTTCTTTCTCTCCAGGCTCATTCTCCCGCCTCCCACACTGTACCTATTCTTTACTGAAGAGACCACTTTCTCAGAAGTTTTCATTATTGTATCATCCCCATCCAACAATGACTTGAATCCAAACTTCTAAGGGAGAAGTCAATTCCCTCATTATATTTTGGAAGCCATCACCCCATCTTTTCCAGACTCTGTTTGATTAGATTAGATTACCCTACAATGTGGAAACAGGCCCTTCAGCCCAACAAATCCCCACCAACCCTCCAAAGAGTAACCCAACCAGACCCATTTCCCTCTGACAAATGCACCTAACACTATGGGCAATTTAGCATGGCCAATTCACCTGACTTGCACATCTTTGGACTGTGGGAGGAAACCCATGCAAACATGGGGAGAATGTGCAAACTCCACACAGGCAGTCACCCAAGGCTGGAAATGAACCTGGGTCCCTGGCGCTGTGAGGCAGCAATGCTAACCACTGAGCCACCATGCCGCCCGTAAGTTAATCTAATTTCCTCGTCAACTTGTTCTTATTCCCTATGTTGCAACAGATTAAACTATAACTTTCTTCATCTTGATTTCAAATCTATTTCCTGCTTTGCTTCATCCTAACTTTTCTATTAGATAAGTTGTGACTCAGTAAGTAGTAACGTTGTCTCTCAAGCCAGAAACCCCACATTCAGATCTCACTCCAAGGTTGTTGGTTAAAGAAGAGTCCATGACCATAAGGCCATAAGATATAGAGCAGGATTAGGCCATTTGCCATTCAATCATGGCTACTATGTCATCATACAGACAAGTTAATAATCAACCTGCAAACCTCCAACACTTTGCAACAGTTCTCCAAAAAAGAAAAGACAATGTGCAATGATACAATCAAATTTGCAAACGATAGGGTAGCAAGATTTTTCGCACAAAGACATGCGGAATGTATTCTTGCAAGTGACTGTTAAACTGAGTCAATTACTGGGCCGATTGCAGATTTCTACTCCATTCCTTATTTTACAAAACAAAAGAACTCCTCGCTTCCAACAGATTCTGATTATGGGTTCTTCAGAAATGCAGAGCCATATTTCCATTCTGACATGTCCTTCATGGTGTACAACAGTATGGGGAAGACAGGTTAGGTTAAGGTGTTGGGAGACTTTGGGTCTGGCAGAGGCGGGGGGTGGGTGGGGTGGAGGGGGGGGGAGTGGTAAGGGTTGGTGTCAGGTCCTGGGGATTTCAGGTCCTGGTAGGTGTCAGGTCCCTGAGTGGTCAAAGGTTGTCAGATCAGGGGACAGAGCATCGGGCTTGAAGGCAGTAATTGACTGCAGGAATCAGATTTGGCAGCATGGGAAATGGGCATTGGTCTGGAGCAAGGGAAGGTGGGGTTGAGTCCAGTGGTGGGAGAAGTGGGGTCAGTGGCTCAGTTCCAGGGATTGAAATTTGTCAGGTCCCAGAGGTAAAGGTGTTTTCTGGGAAGGATCAGGGGTGTGTTGGGAACTTGTGGGAGATATAATTTAGGGCAGGAATGATAAATTGAGGGGCAGTTGTATAGTTGCTTGGGGATTAGGCTAGCCTAATTTATGAAGCCAACTTTACCTAAGTAACTATTTAGTGGAACCCTCCAAATCCTGTGATTTAAATGGATACATTTAAAGGTTTCAGGCATGGAGATATTGCAAATGGAAAATTCAATTTCTTCGGAGCCTGCTATGGTGAGGATTCCACATAATGTTGAAGTCCCTATAATGGTCAAGAGACAGCAAAACAATGTTAATGACATTTTCTATGAAAATGTTTAAAGCTATAACAAATGTGAAGGGTAATTGGATTAGGTAAAAATACTCTCAATATAACAAAGTATGATGAATAAAATTGCCTCCTTGTGAACTGGACTTTCTGCGATTCTATAATGGTAGGGTGATAGAAGTGAATAGTCAAAAATGAGCCAAATCACTCTTGAAAGTGATGCAAGTGAAGGGGAACGGTGGAGGATGGGGAGGATGCTTCTCAGCATGATTTAATGAAGCAGAATTCTCAGTATCAGCTGAAGCAGAGTACAAATTCCTTTCAAAGCCACACACCATCCTGACTTGGAACTGTTATCACTGTTCCCTCATTATTACTGAACCAAAATCCTGGAACTCAGTCCCAAACAGCACTCACACAAGATGAAATGCTCACAGCCATCAAGGGCAACTAGAATTGGTAACAAATGTTGCCTTTGCAATGAATCCCCACAGGAAAGAATTTTTTTGAAAGCCCAGAATGAATATACATCAAGCCTTTATCAACTGTATTCGTGAGTATTTAAAGGTTAGGGGCAGTTGTACACCTCACAATTGGTCCTAATGTTGCATCATTCTCTTGCAACAATTAATGGTTCAGGTTTAACATTGCACTGTTCTAATCTATGAAATATGACATCAGACCAGAGGCTGATAATAAATAAATCAATAAAAACTTTGAGGAACTTTAAAAAGAAAGCTAAAGGTTAAAGTAATTATGACTAGCTAGAGCTCACTGATTTCAGTGAACTCATGTTCCATTCATTTACTGCCTTCTTTGCTCTCTCTCACTTGCTGAGTGATATTATGTGGTCCCTAAAGCTTATATAATTCACATCCATTAAGTTGTTCCAATAAAATGTATCATATATTGCACTTGGAGAATGTACACCTATAAAATCTCCATTAAATCGAATCCTATAACTTTAAATAAGAGCATGGTGAGATTTTATACAGTTTATTTACTTGTGTTGTGTCACTGGAAGTTGCAGCTGTCCCTATTTGCACTATTCATTCCCTTTCTAAAGGAACATATTGAAAATGTAAATTGCTGTTTTATTCTGTGGCCATCACATGTACTGAAATCAAAAATCCCTTGATAAAGAATGAGTTTACAACTCAGGTGCAGACGTACCATGTAGATGAAATCCTCCCCAGGCTTCCACTTTTTCTTTTCACTAAACGCACTCACAACAGATTGGCTTGCACCACAGGTGTTGCTGCAGGCACAGTGTCAGGCTCTGTGCAATTGGAAGTTCATTGGTAGGTTCAACCTGAATGAGGTAATGCAGGGCTAATACATCCAAAGTTAGTGTAAAGGAACAGTCTAGTGTTAATTAAAACAAAAATTGTTGTTCTGATTTTCATCCTTTCTGCCCTAAAGATAGATAATGTGGCTTAGATACATTTCCTCATCGCCACGGCCTCCTGGCAACTCCGCACCCATACTGACATTCAAACCAAACCGTCCCTGTCTGAATGGTTCAGTACCCAAAAAAGTGAAGAAAACTCATTATTCTTGAACATCATGTTTAATATGATCATAATTAACATTTTAATAATGTTAAAAGCAAGTGTTTGTATGTGACATATTCTACTCTCAAATCAGATTGAAAGAAAATAACCTAAAGGCTCAGACAGCAAGCACCATAAAGATAATAGAAGGCTCCTCTGTACTAAGGTCACTGAAATGTATCGTGGTAGTAGAAGTTTCATAATGGCCATATGACCCTGAACTGGGGATGGGAAGGTTAGATAGGTTTTAGTCTTAAATTATATCAAGTAATTTATAAAGGGCAGTGTATATGCATGTCCATGAGTGTGTGTCCCAGTGCTTGTATTGCCCTTGCCTATTAAAAGCTACCAACACTTCGAAAAATCATGAATGTGCAAATCCATAACCTAGCAAGACTCAGTGTTTTCAGGAGAAGAAAAGAACAGAGAAACAAAATTAACCCCAAAATATCAAAATTTTAACCTTTAATATGTTTAATTTTCCTCATCCCCTAAAATTTGAGATGTATTTCTCATTCAGAAAGAAAAGCAGGTTCTAGCCCATAAATATTAAGTTCAGATACAGTCAACTCACCTCAATCTGCAATTGTATTTGTGCATAAAAAAACCTTAGATGAATTTTCCCAAAAATTGGCTAAATATCAATATTGAGGAGTTTCATTGAAGGTTTCCATTTGTCAGTTTTCCTTGTAAGTTTTCTCATGCAATTTTGCTCTACTCACCTCATTACGTATGCACCACTTCTCCACAATACCACTCTCATGCCATTTTGCTTTCAGTAGTGGCCAAATACATGCCCATGCCAAGACCTTCCAGGTTCAGAACGCATGCACCATATTTAAACTATAGCTATGTCAAACTCTGTCACCTTGGGCTGAAGTGGACACCCAGGTCAGTGCAGTGTCCACAGTCATGAGTAATGTGCAATACCATTGCAAAAAGGTTAATGAACTATTGTGTTCTGCAAGAGTCCCAACTCCTCTCTGCTTCCTCCACACATTCAATCCCATTGCACCCACCTCCAACCAAGGCTTACAACTTCCCACCCCTGATACCATAAACCATTTCAGAATTCCTGGTTAGTTTACCTTTCTTCCTAAAATAGCCCGTTGAAGACTCGAAAAACATATCCAATTTGGGTAACCTCATGTAATGTTTTCATTCTCTAACTTTATTAACATATCATCCAGAAATTAAATCTAAAATGGTATGATATACTGAAGCTGTATTTTATCAGTTATAAAATAGATTGAACCAAAAGGAGAAAAGAATTACTTGTGAAAAGGGGGAGAAATTCAACAGTAGCCAAGCAGTTGAGATTAAAATGTAGTTCTATTCATTACAAGTTGGTGTTGCATTATAAATTGCTCACATATATATGACTTTCTTTTTTTTAACACTTGTGTATTGAATCTGCATAATATCCCTTTATTCACAATGGTTATGTGATTTGGTACTGCCACACTAAATGGCATGGTGACAGTTTTTGTCTCAAATTGCCACTACTTTACTCACTCAAAAGATGATCTCATTAAAGCCATAGTCAATGAAATATATCCTTACCTAATTTTGTTTTTAAATATATTAATGCACAGCAGGGATGATTTGTCTTGAGAGCATTTTTTTAAAATAAGACCAAAATATTGCAGATGCTGGAAATCTGAATTAAACGCAGAAAATAATAGAAAATACCCAAGGAGGTCAGACAGCATGAATAAATAGATTCCATAAGTCAATGTACAACATCAATATCTATTGCTATGACCAACGGATCACAATTCTAAATCACTATGAGCATACTGAACTCCAAATTACAACATGTGATTTTTAATAAAAGGAAGAAACAGCCAAAAGTTGACAGTCGTTTCATTGGTTATCAGGAAAGAAGATCTGGAGTCAATAAGAATGAGGAGGAATACCCTTTACTGTTTGGACTCATAATTAGTTTAAAGGAGCTGGTTGTGGTTGTTGGAGTCAGTCATCTCAGCCTCAGGGCATCGCTGCAGGAGTTCCTGGAAAGTGTCTTTGGACCAATCATCTTCTGCTGTTTCATCAATGACCTTCCCGTCATCATAAGGTCAGAAATGGGGATGTTCTCTGATTGGCACACAGTGATCAACATAATTTGCAACTCGCTCAGATTCTGATATAATCAAAATGCAGCAATGTCTGCACAACCTGTCCCTTTACGTGGTGCCCTGATGTCTGAACGTGTGGACTAATTGCTGTGAAAGTCAGAGATAGACAATAACTACCCCTGCAGTACAGGTAAAAATGAGAGAAATATTCATACTTTGAATGCTGCCAGCCTGCTATTGTCAGAAGAAACCAAAACAAAAGAACTTCAGTCATTCTGCAAATTAGGCCAGAATTTCAAAATTGACTGACTACAAATATGAATATTACTGGTAACATCACATGTAGAAGATGCATTATTCTATTATCTACCTTTCAGGAACGACTCAGACACTAATCTGTATTTTTTTTTAAACCTTTCTTTTGCAGACTCATTCCTATTCGGTGTGTTCTGCTGTAATTTCATACTAATCTCATTTTTGTGCTAACTCAATGAGGCCTGGTTAAGTTGGCTCCTTACAATTCTAAATACCTTTGATCTGGGAGTGAAATAATCTACAAGGGAAATGATCCAATTTAAATTCATCTTGCTATGACCAAACAGAGGCCAGGTGAATACAGAAGAGCAGCTCTCTTCACTCAGAGCTCAATAATTTGGGGTATACCATCTGGAACTATATTGGGGAAACTTGACTAGGGACTGTTTCTAACACTATCAGCTTTTTTGTCTGTTGTCTCCATGGAAATTGCCTGATTTGAAATTTGTAATGTTTTTGGTTATTCTTGCAAACAGGTTGAATATTTCTTCAAAAACTTGAGGTCTGAGCATTTTTCGACAGCATATGAAACCAGGAGTAACTGTGCTGTAAACGTGAAAAAAAGTATAAATTAATGTTTACTTACTCAGATAAATACAGCGTGGAATGCAGGGTGACCATCAAAAAGATATGGCTCCAATGACCATCACAATTTTGTACTAGTGCTAATGTAATGATATTATTCTTCTCTCATTGACCTAAACAGTTCAAGAATATTAAACAGCAAATTTACAAAATGGTTTAAAGAGCAAAACTAAGTTAACCTTTTGAGTACTGTGTAATCTTTTATAATGTGGAATTACACCTTTAGTTTTAAATGCTGTCCACTGGAGTGAATTTCTGCTTGTGGTTGAATGTTATGAATTCTTGAAAAGAAAACTCTATGTACAGTTCATAATGAAAGGAATACTCAGAAACTCAGTTTCAAACATCTGAGTTTGCTTTAGTTTTTGCATCAGTCACTAGATGTGCTGTCTCAGTCCTCAAAGTGTTAGAATTTTCAGAAGGAGAAATTAGGCACGGTGGCACAGTGGCGTGGGTGGCATGGTGGTTAGCACTGCTGCCTCACAGTGCCAGACACCCGGGTTTAATTCCCGTCTCAGGCGACTGTCTGTGTGGAGTTTGCACATTCTCCCCGTGTCTGCGTGGGTTTCCTCCGGGTGCTCCAGTTTCCTCCCACAGTCCAAAAATGTGCAGATTAGGAAAATTGTTAGGTGAAGGGGTAAATGTAGAGGTCTGGGTCTGGGTGGGTTGCGCTTCGGCGTGTCAGTGTGAACTTGTTGGGCTGAAGGGCCTGTTTCCACACTGTAAGTAATCTAAAAAGCAAGTGGGTGAGCAGAAGAAAGGAGACAGTGGAAAATGCCCTTGTATGTGAATAATTACAGATCACACATAAAAGAGAAAGCCATCAAACAGAGGGAAAGAAAGCTTTCTATCAGTCTGTTTTGCATCTTTATGACCTGTTAGTGGTTGGCCAGGTGGTGCAAGGGAGTCATTTGGATAAATGTGTGGACAAAATCCTCTCCCATACATCTGTCATTACACAGGCTTCTTCTATTAAGTGGAGACCAAATAATTTCCTGTACGGTGCTGCATGTTACAAACAAAGGAGAGGGAGAATGCTTTAAATGCTTCCTGATATTATAGGTTTTAAATAGCCTGAAGCAGAAGTCTATATTTGGATGATTTATTTTGGTTATTTTAATTTCTGGTAGATTATTAAACTGTTGTGACATTAAATTTTCAGCTACATCAGCTCTATTGAAGTAGAAAGGTTAAAAACAATGACTGTTTTGTGGTTAAAGAAACTTACTTCTCCCTACATGACAATTATTGCAATAGGAGTCAGGCATTTTGCCAACAGTTGTGATTTAACCAAATACAAACATAATTCCTACTGTGTCTTTACAGTTGCAACATTGATTAGTTTTAATTGTCCCATGTTGAAACAGTTTGTGAACAGTCAATATCATTTCTCTACACAGTGAATACAGAACACTTCACTGAATGCACATTTATATAAATCTGCATGTTTGTCTTAACCAGCTGATAACAAGCCACATTCAGAACACCCATTTAATAGTGATGAACCTCAATTAATCTTCCTACAGAGGTCCAATTATAGCAAATCTGACTTTAGGTGTTCAGGATATTCCCTTAAAGAACAAGCAGTGCCCTTTCTTTGTTTAGAAGGACAGCTGAGACAGTGTCCAAGCAAGAAGTTATTTACAAAACCATAGTATGTATTCATTCAGTAACCGTGTTCAACAGATAGCAGCTGGAGTTGCACTTTCTGGTATGTCACAATTTTTTTAAAAAATTAATACTTTATCTCCTACAGATGACAGCAATTCAAAATAATATGATGTGGGATTGTCTAATGCTCAGATTTCAAACTTTATGTCCAGAGTGTTTTTTTAAAAAAAAGCCTTCAAATTTCACATAATTATATTTGAGAAGCAACCCCCAAGAAATGCAAGGTTTTTATCAGAAACCTAACTTGTCTCAGAACTGCAGCTTTCAATTCACCAAGAATCTGTTTCGTGTATTAGAATCTGTATAGTTATTAGTCTTTCCATGCCACTTCTCAAATATTAAAAATTATCCAGATCAAGATGAAAGTGTCAAGTGCTGAGTCTCCACTGTTGCATTTTAGCAGAGTCAGCAAAGTCTTGTTTTATAATATCCTGTTGTTTCAACAAACCATCCACTTCTAGTCTCTTCTCAACAATTATGGTTTATCCTGTGGTGCTGAATGCATTACTGCCAGGGGCAAGTGCTGTGATGTGCTACCTACAATCCTACAACTTCCCCATCATCATCTTCCTTCCCACATGTCCAGCACGACCATACCAGTTCAACAGTGTCAATATTATTGACAACATAATTAAAATCTCTCATTCCATTGTCCAACACATTGAAACTGCTCTCACTTGGATCTATACTTACCAATCTGATAAAAGCTAAACATCTCCAACAGTATTATGTGGGATGTTGTAGCATTGTGGTTATTTTACTGGGAAAGTAATTCAGAGTCATGAGTTCAAATCCCACCATTGAAACAGCAAAATTCAAATACAATTAAATATCAAATAAAAAGTCTATAATCAACAATGTTGACCATGTAAACTAACAAGATAAACTTTAAAATAAACCTGAATCATTCATCTCTTTTAAGAAAGGAAATCTGCCATCCTTACCCAGTCTGGCCTATTTGTGACTACCTTTGCACTGACTCTAAACTGCCCTCTGAAGTGACTTAGAAGGCTACTCTGTTGTACCAAACTACCATATTAAAGTATATTCACTATTACGGTTGGAAATTTAAAAAAGGAGCACCCCATCACTTTCTCAAGGACAGTGAGAGGAGGTAATAAATGCTTATCTTGCCAATGATGACTTCATCTCATAATTAAACAAAATTTTTAAAAAGACACTTCTAAAACATTACTACTGGAGTTATTCAAGAATCTATTCTTGGCTTCCTCCTTTTTCTCATTCACGTGGTCCACCTTTGGTGATATTATCCACAGATATTACATTCAATTCTACATACACATCCAGCTCTATCTCTCTACTGCCTCTGTATTATCTTTCTCCATCTAAATTCCTACAGTTAAACAATGGGGTAACAAAACTAACATCTTCAGCAACAACAAGAAATGTTGTGCTCATAGCATTGATTTTGCTTCCTTCTTTGATAATTACTTCATGCTGAATCAAACTGTTCACGATGGTGGTAACCTGTTTACTGCCAAATTGAATAGATGATCACTTGTCCTCTCCATCACTACCTCTAACTTCATAAAATTATTCACCTTCAGGCAATTTGCCACTGAACCTTTCATCAACCTTTTATCACATCTAGACAACTATTCCAATGTTCCCCTAGCCACCATTCCATCCATTACCTTCTGTAAGCTTCAACTCATTCAAAATCTCATTCCTGCATCTTTCTACAGCAGGTCCCATTTATCCAATATCTGTCCCCACTTATTTACTTCTGTCAAGATTAGTTATAGCATAGCTGAACAGTAAGTAAAGATCTGTCTATTGTCCTCTAACATCTGGCTAATGCCCAGTTTTGGAGTGTACACCTTACTTTGCCAGAATCAGCTTTTCATTTCTCATATTAGTCATCTCACCTCATCAGATTGAGGTCATTGACTTAAGGGCAATTTGTTCTGAATTCTGAATTTTGTTCTCTGGACTCATATACATTAGGAGTTGAGTGGAAGCAGGTTGAACCTGTTTCACATAAAATTTTTATAGCTAACAGGAAGAAGAAACTTTCACTCCATCAGTCAAGGCTGGATTTGACCTCTGCTTCCAGAGGTGAAAGGGTAGAGTGCTAATGCACTCCATTACTTGACCTCTTTGGTCTTTGGAACTTTGAGACTATGCTAATCCTGTGTTTTATTATGAAAAATCTTTGTTTTTATTAATTTTTATTTTCCTCTCCAATGTTCAGCTAATTTTCAACCCTTTTGTGCTTATCTTAAACCATTTGCCATCCTTCACTTAATAGTATAGAGTAGGACTGTTTTTCTGGTTTCTGCACTATTGATTTCTGTCAAACATATTTACATGATTTCTGTTTAGTATGATAGTAAAGGTTTTTGCTTACACATTTTCTTCTTTCCTCTTTCCCAAAGCCATTAATTCCAAAGATGACATTGAGCTTTCTGATCATAATATGATTTATTCATCTGTGAGGCAGGTTATTCAACTACACTGTCAAGCTACAACACAATCCAAAACTCTTCTCACCTTGACCAATATTTGTGCACACATACCATGAGCAGGTGTTGCTGGATAGGACAAGAGAATGGGCCTGCCTAATTGCCCCTTCTCTAACCCGGGGCAGTGAAGTCAATTGAAGCAATCTGGCTGCTCCTATAGCTGATATCAACCAGCTCAAACAGACCAGTGCTTGAACCTTTTTGGAAAAGCATCAAGCGAACTTTGATGATAAAGGTTTAAGAGCGAGATTTCCTCTGTGAGCTTTATGTAGAAACTGTAAACAGCCTATAAAATGCAAATTTATGATTTTGCAGAAAAAAGGAAATAATCTTCCTTAATGTTTATTAGTGATAGAAAATAGCATGAGAAGGCCGAGTGAAATGCAAGTCATTTTTACTGAACTAGAATAAGACAAACTCTAATAACAAAAGAATCTTCCAAATTAACATAATGGATTCAGAATAATTAACTGTTCTGTGAGAAAGTTGACATTAAAATTACTCTTCTTACAGTGATTTATATATCAATCCTAACAACTTAACTCATCTACATTTCAAATACTTACTGAATTTGTTCTTCATCTTATCTGTGTGAATAACATTGGAATCCACAGAATAGCTGCCACCATGTTGCTGCTATATATTGCAGAGGTGCCAATTTAAGAACTATTTTGTTCATTTGTTTTGAAACTGATGGCAAATTATTTATGGGAAGCAGAAATTTTCACGTGATTGATGAAAATCAATCACCATTTCTTAAATTCTGGTGATCACAGAAAACTGATCCAGGACATCTACAGCACTATTATAGCTGTTGGCATGCCACAGCCCTCACAGGATATCCTGCTGGTAAGTGACAATTTGTCTTAGATTACTTTGTATAAACCAAACTAATGATTTGGGAACAATTTATTCACAGAAAAGTTCAGCTGTGGAGATATTATGTTTCTCTGCTTATTTTTCTCCATAATCTAGAGCATCTTAAGTTTGACAAATATTGATTGTGTCACCTTTTTCCATGAGAGAGAATTCCAACATATAATGGGTCAATGTATTCAATCTGTTTGGATATGTTTCATGAATTTATCCACTAATATCAAGCTTTTCCCATTTGAATGCATAGTGAGAATTTGGACATAATGGTGAATGCATCAGAAGGAATTTCTATCCATTAAATTTCTTCTGTTCCCAAATAGCAGACCTGCACTCCAGATAAATGATGCTCCCTGGTAGGAAGATGAATTCATAAAACATTTTCCCTAACGCCCAGTTGTGCACATCGTTTAACTGAAGCCAATCATCTTATGATACCATCAATATAATTCTACTGACAAAAAATAAATATTTGGGAGAAGATTTGTAGCTCGGGTGCTCGTTGTTGTGGTTCTGTTCGTCGAGCTGGGAATTTGTGTTGCAGACATTTTGTCCCAAGTCTAGGTGACATCCTCAGTGCTTGGGAGCCTCCTGTACAAATCACTGTAAATGCCGGAGGAAACATCACAGAAGCGCTCCACAGGAGGCTCCCAAGCACTGAGGATGTCACCAAGACAGGGGACAAAATGTCTGCAACACAAATTCCCAGCTCAGCGAATAGAACCACAACAAAAAAATAAATATGCACGTGATAAGACAGAGGTTGAAGGGATGTATTTACGTATATCGTTCTGTAGTCCAGCATTTCAATAAAAGTGTTCTAAATATTTTTGTGCCTACAAATGTAGTATCTTGCTCATTCAATGACTGCCAGCCAGAATGGAAGATTATCACAATTTTGCTTATATCAGTTTTATCCAGTACAACTTCAAAACAAAGAACAAAGCAAAACAGCAATGAATTATCTGCAATAATATTATTTCACTCTTCTAAAATTGAAACACATAATGCATAAGTAGTAAATATATAGTGTTCAATATAATTGTGGAGATCAGCAAGTTTATAATGGAACCATCCAGATAAACATTTGGATAGTCCACTTTTTTTCTGGCCTGGCCAAATTCCCATGTTGGGCATGTATCTGTCTTCATCATGTCCTCATTTCCAAGGATTGGGCTCTGGGATTTCCATTGGATTGGTCCATTCCTACAGGCAAAGTCCTGCAATATTTTGCCACTGCATTCTGCAGGATGGCTCACCAGGAAACTGTCTCACCCTTCCATCAGGCATATTCAAAATAATTATAGGCTTATATTCAACTCTTTGGCCATGTAATGAACACATATTTAATGGACAACAAGTCTTATCATGGGGTTTGAATCAAGAGCTTCTGACTAAGCGGAGATGCTAACACAAGTCCTCCCTGTAATGATCTGTCAGTTGTAAGTTTGCTCATTTCACCATGTGCCTTTCTCATTGATTTTATTTATGTCTTTGCTGAAGTAATAGGATGATTCATAACTTATAATGTCATAAGTGACTGGGTGAATTTTGTGCTACTAATTCAACCCTGGTCAGGTTCATTCAGTGTTACCATATTCAAAGCATGCTGTCTTGGCTAGAACTGTCAATAAAATTTTAATCAGATTCATTCCAGGCTGGGAGTAGTGGGACGAGCTTTGAACTGGCAGCAGAAATTGAGATGCAGCAGCATCCCTGCTCCATCCCCACTCAAAACTGTCAATAAGATGTACAACTTTATTGATATATCCAAATTTTGAGCTTCTTTCAAAAGGTCCTCACTGTATTTTAATATATAACTTAGTTTTATTTCAATTATCTCTCTTCCTCTTCATCCAATACAATATGATTATATCAGATTAAATAGATTATGGAAAGATGTAGAGGCAATAGGGTAGTGGTGATGGGAGATTTTAATTTTCCCAACATTGACTGGGATACACCTAGTGTCAGAGGTCTGGATGGGGTAGAATTTTTAAGAAGCATTCAGGAGAGTTTACTAGCGCAGTATGTCAATAGTCTGACAAGGGAAGGGGCCATATTGGACCTGGTACTGGGGAACGAGCCAGGACAGGTGGTAGAAGTTGCAGTGAGGGATTTCTTTGGGAACAGTGACCACGACTCTGTATGTTTTAGAATACTCGTAGATAAAGATGAGAGTGGTCCTAAGGGAAGTGTACTAAACTGGGCCAAATCCATTTATATGAAAATTAGGCAGAAGCTCGGAAATGAGGATTGGACACAGCTATTTGAAGGGAAGTCCACATTTGATATGTGGGAGGCTTTCAAAGATAGGTTAAAGATAATGCAGAATATGCATATCTCGTTGAAGACAAAGGATAGGAAGGGCAAGATTTGTGAACCGTGGATGACAGGAGAAATTGTACGACTAGCCAAGTGGAAAAGGGAAGTGTACATAAGGTCTAGGCATCTAAGAACAGAACGAGCCCTGGAGGAATATCGGAAGAACAGGACAAGTTTTAAATGAGGAATCTAGAGTGCTAAAAGGGGTCATGAAATAGCCTTAGTGAGCAGAATTAAGGAGAATCCCAAAGTATTTTATTCCTTAATATAAGAAGCAAGCAGGTAACTAGAGAAAGAATTGGTCCACTAAAGGATAATGAAGGAAGGCTGTGTGTCAAACCTGAGAGAATGGGTGAGATTCTGAATGATTACTTTGCATCAGTGTTCACATGAGGAACATGATGAATCTTGCAATTAGAGATAGAAGTTTGATTAGTCTGGGTCATGTTGACAGAGTAGGGAAGATGTATTGGGTAGGCTAGAGGTTATTAAGGTGGACAAATCCCCAGGACCGGATGGGATCTATCCCAGGTTGTTGAGGGAAGGGAGAGAGGAACTAGCTGGGGCCGTGACAGATATCTTTGTGGCATCCTTAAATACAGGTGAGGTACTGGAGCACTGGAAGGTTGCTCATGTTATCCCCTGTACAAGGAGGGTAGTAGGGATATTCCACGTAACTACAGACCAGTGAGCCTGACCTCGGTGGTGGGAAAGTTGCTGGAGAGAGTACTGAGGGATAGGATCTATTTATATTTAGAAAAGAATGGGCTTATCAGTGATAGGCAACATGGTTTTGTGCAGGGGAGATCGTGCCTTACCAACTTATAGAGTTCTTTGAGGAAGTGACCAAGTTCATAGATGAAGGAAGGGTTGTTAATATCATATACATGGACTTTAGTAAGGCGTTTGATAAGGATTCCCCATGGTAGACTAATGGAGAAAGTAAAGTCACTTGGTGTGCAGGGTGTTCTAGCTAGGTGGATAAAGATCTGGTTGAGCAACAGGAGACAGAGAGTAGTAGTTGAAGGGAGTTTCTCGAAATGGAGAATGGTGACCAGTGGTGTTCCACAGGGGTCAGTGTTGGGGTCACTGTTGTTTGTGATATACATAAATGATCTGGGAGAGGGCACTGTTGGTATGATCAGCAAGTTTACAGATGACACGAAGATTGGTGGAGTAGCAGAAAGCACAAGGGACTGTCAAAGAATACAGGAGGATATAGATAGACTGGAGAGTTGGGCGGAGAAATGGCAGATGGATTTCAATCCAGACAAATGGGAGGTGATGCAGTTAGGCAAGACTAATTCTAGAGCAAATTATACAATGAACAGAAGAGCCTTGGGAAAAATTGATGGGCAGAGAGATCTAGGAGTACAGGTCCATTGTACCCTAAAGGTTGCTGCACAGGTGGATAGAGTGGTCAAGAAGGCATATAGTATGCTTGTCTTCATTGGACGGGGTATTGAGTATAAGAGCTGGCAAGTCATGTTAAAATTGTACAAGACATTGGTTCGGCTGCATTTAGAATACTGTGTACAGTTCTGGGCGCCACATTACCAAAAGAATGTGGACGCTTTGGAGACGGTGCAGAGAAGGTTTACGAGGATGTTGCCTGGTGTGGAAGGTGCAAGCTGTGAAGAGAGGTTGAGTAGGTTAGGTTTGTTTTCATTAGAAAAAAGGAGATTGAGGGGGGACCTAATTGAATTTTACAAAATCATGAAAGGTATAGACAGGGTGGATAGAGACTAGCTTTTTTCCAGGGTGAAGGATTCAATAATGAGAGGTCACACTTTCAAGGTGAGAGGTGGAAGGTTTAAGGGGGATACAGGTGGCAATTACTTCACACAGAGGGTGGTGGGCATCTGGAAAACATTGCCAGCAGAGGTGGTAGAGGCAGGTTTGGTATATTCATTTTAGATGCATCTGGGCAGATGCATGAGTAGGTGGGAAGAAGAGGGATATAGATGCTTAGGAATTGGGCGACAGGTTCAGACAGTAGGTTTGGATTGGCTCAGGCTTGGAGGGTCGAAGGGCCTGTTGCTGGGCTGTAAATTTTCTTTATTCTTTGTTCTTTGTTCTTTCCATGTTTGGCCATCAACTAGGACTTCATGGCTTTCAGCTATCTCTTAATGAGGCACTTATTTTTTATTTTTTCTTTAATTGATTCTATTCTTTTTAATGATAATAGTGACAGGGACAGTTTGATCCTTTTCAACTCATTATATGTCCTGATTATCAATTTACTCATGTTCACCCAAGGAAAGACATAGTCCACAAAACAAACTATACATTATATTGCCAACTATTTGTCTATTATGCATGACAGGCAGAGTAGGATATTCTTTCCCCATAGTGCATTCCTTGTTTGCACAGCACTTTGATTCCTAGTGGGTTTTTTTTAAAGATCAGAGGGAATAGTTGATTGTCCCTTCATTTTCACAAAAGCACTCTATAACTGAAGAGCATATCTTCACAGAAACAGACTGACATCCAATCATTACTGATTGCAAATCCATGACCTTACAAAACCAGTGTTACCAAACTACAAAATTGAGAAGGAATTCATGTTTCAAGACAGTCGTGATTGAAGAAGTGCAATTAGGCAGAATTCAACTCACTTACAATCATTACAGCCATTGATGAGATAAAGTTGTTCATTGCTTCTCTCAGTGTCCAGTGTGGATCCAGGTTTTGTAGAGACATCACCAATTCAATCAGCAACATTTTGTCATCAAGATTTTATAATTTGAATTAATAACAGAAAATAAACAGAATTTATCTACTTCTTCAGAAAGCTAATTGGTGCCCAGGCTGCATCAAAATTAAATGAGTAATTTATATTAAATGAATATATACAGGACTTATTCAATATGCTTTTTGCTTTTATCTCTTTTTTTCCATGTCATGCATTGTATTCTAGTGAAAAAAGTTAGTAAACAATCCGTTCCTCTACCATTCGTAAATGTCACTCCAAATTTCTAGCAAAGGAAGAATATAAAAGGAGAACCAGAGAGATATGTAACTGACCCTCCATCATTATATGAAAACGTTATGCAATTGTCTATGTCCTGGTATTCCATAACATGACATCAACAAAAGACACCATCATAATCAAGCAGTATTCACAATTCTTTTATTCAAATTCAGTAAAATATGATGAGCCAACCACCTCAAATGTTAAGGAAATGTGTCTTTCGGGTTTTAGGGCTGGGATGCCATCATGCAACAAAACAATTTGTTCAAAAGCCAGTTTTGTTTCTTTCTAGTAATAGCTAGCCTCTGAACTTCAGTCACTAAAATGCATGAATTGTTTGTATAATTTCGATATCTTAGTTAGAGTTGTTTATTTTACTCTGCTCTTTTTGTATTACTCCAGTTAAGTTAAGCATTCACGTAAACAGTAACCTTGACCTATTTTGTCGTGAGATTTGTTGCTTCCTACTTATAAATATACTGAACTTATACTTACTAATATTTATGGTTGCACCATTCTCTTACAATTCTCTTCAGTACAGACAACTGGCAACAGATGGTTAATGGATTACCCTGCAAGGTCCACAGACTAAGGTCAGAAAACATAATGTCCACAACGATGCAGTTTACAATGCAAATTTAATGTTAAAACAATTTCTTTCAATTTTATGTTCTTGACACAAAGGTTTAACTCTTAAACATTTCTTGACTATTCCAGTTAAAGAGATCTCCCACTGAAGCCCATTTAATGATCCACTTAAACTGATTACTTCTTCGATATTATTCTATGAGTGATACATGTCATTGGAATATATCCATATGATTGGACCAATGGGGCCATTCACAGAGCACATGCTCTACATTTATGTATAATGTCTATTGAAAATAATAAAATCTCAGCAGAAATTAACTGAAACTGACAATAATAATACACTAGGTTCATAACAGATTAGATTACATTGAGAGTAGCAGCATGGAGATAAATTCTTTAATGGTCACATTGGTGTACATCATGGTTTATGTACAAACATGCAATCAAAGAACAAGAGTAGGCCATTTGACACCTTTGAGCCGTCTCCACCATTCGATAGGATCATAGCTGATCTGATTTTAACCTCAACTATACATTCCTGCACAGGTGCAATTATGTTTCATGTTTTTGTTAATCAAGAATCTACAATCTCTAATATCTCTCCAAGCAACTCATCATTCTGACTTGGAAATATATCACCAATCCTTCACCTGTCACTGGAACTCTCTCTCTAACAGCATTGTACCTACTGCAAATGGACTGCAATGGTTCAAATAGAGCATCATCACCTTTCAAGGCAAGTTGGGGATAAGTATTAAATGCTGACGCAGCCAGTGAATCCCAAATCCCATGAATGAATAAAAAGAATAAAACTAAAATGCATTTTTGACATTCAACATGGATGAGTACAAATGATTTTAAAACCTTTCCCTAGTCTATATTTATTTCCAAAATAAACTTGCCCTTTAAAGACATCTCTACATTCAGAAGGAAATTGCATATTTGTGCGCCAATCAAAATGATTTCCGGTGATAAGACATTACAGTTGGAACTCTTCCCACCATGTTTACAGTGCCAGTCACTTGGGATTTTGTTCCAGATAAATAAAGTGCTGTGCCCTTTGCTGTCACTTTATCCAATAAGCACCAGTAACCTCTTAGGCCCTGGTAGTATCCTTTGCACAAGGATGGGTTGAGGAAAAAGCAAATGAATTCAATGAATTCATCAAGGAATTCAAGCTGTGCTGGCGTTTTCGCATAGATGGGATGCAAAGTGCATCAGCTACCCATTCCATGGAAATGGAATGGAAGCAGACAATTTCTATTCTTAATGATCAGTTTAGGGACAATTTGTGACCAAGTCCAGCACTTTGCTAATGGTAGAACAAACCGACTGCACACAGAGCCTGCAGCTCAATGAAGGCAATCACCCTGCAACAGGTCAAGGGCTCTTCAGAGTTAAAGGCTCCATATCTCAATGATGGGACCATTGGCAGGGCAGGCAGCACTTAGCCCATTAAAAGATTCAGCCTTGATTTCCTGTCTGCTCTCAGGGGCTCAACAATATTGAAAATGGGTCACTCTTACGATCGTTTCCAAGGACACATGGATGTTAAGGGACTCTCTTGATGTCATGATGTGTCTTTGTAGTGTCAAGTCTCCGAGTTGAGCTGCCAAGGATCCAGAATTGCCTGTTTTCTAATTATGCCTTGGGCATTTGAATGCTGGGAGGCTACCTTCAGCAAGATTGTAAGGCTAATTCTGCTGCTGGCAAGGTTGCACTTGGAGCCCCCATTAAGTCCAAGCATTGGGGTCCAAAACCCATGGCAAAATCCAGCCCTTTCAGATTTAAATGGTCAACCTAATGACCTTAAGTGTTTGAACACTATCCAACATAGTCATAAACAATGTCTTGAATTAATATATCTCATGAAGATCATTTTAATGTGATCTTAGGTAGAACTTGAAGCAATATGTGGATTTTAACTAACAAGTGTGGTTCAGGCTTTTTTTTGCTCAAGTCTCACCTACTAATGGCAAAGCCATATTGATACTAGTTGTGGGTAAAAAGACTGCATAGGGATGGTCACTTTAACCAAATAGTATACCAATTAAATATTAACTGGTCTAAACACTATCAGATAATCCCATTACAGCATCTAAATGACAGAAGGAAATCAAGTTGGCTTTCCTAATGGCATTTCACAGGATTTTGAGTCAAGGTAGAAAAAAGGAGCCTTCGAATATGCTCCAGATGTTTCCACAGTCATATATTCTCAACCAAATATTTAAGTGTTTGAAAAGAAACTGAACAATCTTAAAACAGCAGGGAAGTGTGACAGCTGTAATCTAACACCAATACACACAGTTATATTGCAAAGCAAATTCTTGGGATTTGAGTGATAGTGCATGATGATTGTTAAAGTTCATTTTTATTTGTTGGTCTTTAATGCATAAAAAAATCAATATGGAATTGGATTAATTAATTGTTCATTTGTTATATGCATGAATTTGTTTGCTTTGCTCTCTGTTAGTAACTATTTCTGGTCATAAGTAAATTTAATTGTCCATTTTAACATTTTGAATATAGGATCTCACTAAATAATGATTGCCTGCAGCAGCCGGGAAATATAGCAGGAAATGACTTGGATTGCACTATAGGAATGATTTTCTGTTTGTTTGAATCAGTATGTGAAAGTTGAGCCTTCCCAGGCCTATCATCACCACTTTTGTGATTAAAACCTTGCAGGCCTAGTATTAAGATTCCCTGTGTGTGAGGTGTACACACTTCACTTATCTGTCAATCTCCGTGCCCACTGGCTTTTCAGGCTATGGAGAGGAAACATGCGTTGTTCAGTTCACCTCCTGATAAGGTAGACTCTGCTGAAGTAACACGCTTCAGTAAATATAGGATTTAATGGAAAATCAAACGTAGCTTTCTACTTTAGATAGGAGAGTTCACTGGTCCAACAAGTTGTAAATTAGTTACTAAAGAACTTGCAGAATGTTGCTGTTCAGCAACACAGTGGCAGATATAGTTATTTGGTTTTTAGTGCTTTGATATCAAAGCTCTGCAGTTAGATCTGAGTTCCCCAAACAAGATATTGCTCACAGTAATGGCTATTGATTGAATGGGGGTTGTGGGAATCCACTGATAGTTATAGGTCTTGAGAACTGGTGTACTGTTTAGGTTGTTTGGTAAATAAGCTCTTGTGGAGTCCAGAGATATCTCTTCACTCAGCTCCCTGGGGAAAATCAGTTCCAACAGTCTTAAAAGGGGCTTTCTGAAGCACTTCACAATCTCTTTTCAAACTATTAAACCAGTCTAAACATTTCAATTATAATTAAAAACTACTGCAGCAGTTCTTGTGCAGTTTGGATTATTGCATTTTGAGTGATAGAATTCAAAAGACTTCAAGCTCACATAAATTTTTCACTTTTACATTGTTAGATTTCAGTGTTATCTTGTTGAGTGCCACTGAAGAATTGCTTCTTTCTCTCCAATCAAAACTGCAGAAACCGACAATGGTCACAAGTTCCTAAATGTAATCAATGATAGGTTGCAATAGTCTTGAGATTCTGCTTGACAACACAGCTTTATGTTTTTTTCTTTTCCATCACCTTCCTTAGGGTTGACACGCATCACTAGAATATCATACCTGCTAAAAAGCTATCACAAAAACCAAACTTTCAAACTTACATTTAAATCTAACAAAAATATATTATGAAGAGGTATAATTTTGGCTTAACTTTACAGCATGCTTATTGCTTCAGTCTCATGCGTAATGTATGTTATTTGTTGGAAAATGTGGAGTTGTCTCATTTTGGTTTTACAGACAACAAATATAATGCAAATAACATAAAGTGAATTTAATCTTTCTTGGACTATGAGATATATGTTAGACTTTTACTTGTGTGATGGTGAAAAATGGATGATTATGGTTCAGCAGCACAGTTTATGTCTCTCTTTCTCTATTTTCTTTTCCAGACTTGTATTATTTGTCAAAACGTAGCCCAGCAGTTTGTCAGTCTGGAAGAGATTAATGTTGGTGGAGTGTGCTATAAGCTGATCTTTCACACTAGGCTTTTTACAAATAGAACTTCGGTAAATAACTGAGAAAGCAAACAGATCATAAAGTTTCAATTGTATATTTGAAACAAATGAACTTAAGCATATGTAGGAAGTCACATTACTAGTTAATTGGTGAACAATTCAACTGTAGTCTAGCAAAAAAAAACTGTGTTTTAATATTTTCTTCCATGGTTTACATTTATTTGTATTACAGACTGCATATTATTTACGCTGTTGGTGACTTTGTCGATATTTATTGTTCATTTTCTTTGCTATCATAGCAAATATTTTATAAATTAAATTAGTTTAATTATTTCTCAATGTGATAGCATGTTTAAGAGAAAATGAGCACCATTTGCCTTTAAAATTTTCATAGTTGACTCAGTTTGCTAAACAATATCTAAATGTCATATTTAGCAATAAGGTGCTGAAATGCTACTTTAAAGGGAAGTGGATACACTTCTCTGTTGTTTTTCCAAACTCTTTAAAGTGCTCTACAGCTGTTGACAGTTGTTTGTACTGGCATTGCAGAGTGGCACCATGGGAATAAGGAATCTAGTTTCAGTGAAACTGGAGAAAGCTTCAAAGGGGACAACCACTATTCCAAACTGATGGAACGTTCACAGGAAGAAGAAAGAAGAAAGGGATATGGGGTTAGGAGCTATATAGAAATAGCACTATCCCTCATTATGTCTTGATAATCCTTTCCAAGTTTCATCCCCATCCAAACATGGAACTACAGAATCATCGAATTAACTTTCAGATGGATTTGAATTTACTTTTTGAGTCAGTTGACACATTGAAATTCTATGTGGAAGGGGAAATTGTTAAATGGACTGTAGTTTCTTTGAATTAACATTAGGAGAGGTGTTCTAGAAAAGAAAGAGAATTTGAATGGAGTAAATATATGTTATTGATGTCAAAATCTCACACACACACACACACACTTCTACACAATCAGATGCCCATCTGCACTCCAGTCCCAGCAGCACCACTGGGAGTAATTTGCCAACAGTAACAAATTTTCAGCAACATCTGAATTTTAAACATTTCAGGAGGACAGATGCAAAGGTAAATGAGGTTGCCTCGCTTCAGTTTACAGGATCTGAGGATCTCCAGTGATCTGAAGGCTGGAGGAGGAGGTTTCAAGCAAAGACAACCCTTTCTGAGTGGTGTCTCCAGCAATGAGCACAAGGTGTCAGAATAGGCAGCAATCCTTTCTGCCAGCCTGAGCACAACTGGCAGCTTTATCAATTTGACTTGGGCACTTCCTGCTATTGGCAATTTATTAAAGGCAACCTGCTAACAAATAGAGGTTGTAATCATTTAATAGATGTAGCTGTCAAAAATCTCTGAAAAACTTGCAAAGTTATGAAGAAGAAACATACCAAATGGAGCAAACAATCAAGAGAGAGGAATTGCAAGTTTTTTGTTAACACTGTGGGAATTAGTTCAGAACGTGCAAAGAAGGAGAGATGCCTATTTCCACAGGGAGCCAAGTGGCCACAAGTTACTAGGAGAAAGTCCTGATGAAAAGCTTATGTTTGAAACGTCGACTCTCCTGCTCCTCGGATGCTGCCTGACCGGCTGTGCTTTTCCAGTACCACACTTTTTGACTTCATCACAAGATACCTGCAAGGGAATGGGAATCAGCTGGTCAGGAAGGTCAATTCATATCTTTTCTGGATTCGGTTTCACTGCTGTAGGCAATGATAATTAGAGGGAGGTCTTGTGACTTTATCGAGAGTCTATTCATTCAGAAAATCAACTAATGCTCTAGGGACCCAGGTTTGAATCCCACCACAGCAGATAGTGAAATTTGAATGCAATTTTTTAAAAATCTGGAGTTATGAATCTACTAATGTCAATGAAACACTTGTCGATTGCTGGAAAAAACCCACCTGTCTCACAAATGTCCTGCAGGAAAGGAGATCTGCCATCCTACATATGACTCCAGACCCATAGCAATGTGGTTGGCTCTTAACTGTCTTCTGAAATGGCCTAGCAAGTCATTAAGTTGAAACAATTGCTACAAAATCTCAACAGATGAACCACCAGGCATCAATCTAGGCACTGGAAAAGACAACTGCAGAGGTCAACCCTCTCAACCTGCAAACTCCTGGTTACTAAATTCTATGGGTTAGAGTCAAAATTGGGAGAGCTGTCTCACAGACTAGTTAAACACCAGCCTGATATTGTCACATTCATGACAATATCCCAGATACCACCATCGCCTTCCCTGGATAATCCTGTCTCACTGGCAGAGCCAGTAGGTGGTAGCACAGTGATATACAGTCAGGAGGGACTTGCCCTAGGAGTTCTCATCATTGACTCTGCATCCCGCAATGTCCCATGGCAACAGTTAAATATGGGCAAGGAAACCTCCTGCTGAGTATTATATGCTATCCTTCCTCAGCTGCTGAATCAGTACTCCTCCAGGTTAAACAATATTTGGAGGAAGCACCGAGGATGGCAAGGGCACAAAACGTACTCTTGGTGGGACATTTCAATGTCCACCACCAACAATGTCTCAGCAGCAGCACTACTGATTGAGCTGGTTGGGTCCTAAAGGACATAGCTGCGAGACTGGGTCTGAGGCAGGTGTTGAGGAAACCAACAAGAGGGAAATACATATTTGATCTCATCCTAACCAATCTGCCAGTTGTATTTCTCCATAACAGTAACATTCAGTTCTTGTAGAGATAGAATCCATCCTTCACATTGAGAATGACCTCCATTGTGTCATGTGTCATTATCACCATTGGAAATGAGACAGACTTGGAACAGACTTAGTAATTCAAGACTGGGCATCCATGAGATGCCATGGGCCATCAGCAGCAGTAGAATTGAACTCCAGTGCATTCTGAAAACTTAAGGCCCGCCATATCCCCAACTCAACAATTAGCACCATCATGAGATCAAGTCTGATTCAATGGATCAGATCTAAGCACTGCAGACATTTGTCCAGTCATGGGCAATTAAATCACACTAGTGGAGAGGTTCCACAAATATCCCCATCGTCAATGATGCAAGAGTCAAACGCATCCAGAAGTACCAAGTGCCAAGTGGATAATCCATCTTAGACTTCTCCAATGGTCCCCAGCATTAGAGATACCAGTCTTCAGCCACCTTGGGTCATTCCATGTGATGCCAAGAAACAGTTGGAAGCGCTGGATGCTACAGAACGTGCCACCCCCCTTATCAAGCTGTTCCAGTACTGTTATAACACTGGCATCTAGCCGATGAGGTGGAAAATTACCTAGAAATGTCCCCTACAGAAAAGACAGGCCAAATCTAACCCAACCAGTTGCCACTCTAGCAGTCTACTCTTAATCATCTGTAAAATGATGGAAGGTGTCATCAACAGTGCTTTCGAGTAGCACCTGCTCAGTAATAATTTGCTTAGTGATGTCCGGTTTGGGTTCTGCCAGGGCCACTCAGCTCCTGATTTCATTACAGTTTTGGTTCAAATATAGACAAACGAGCAGAATTCCAGAGGTTGAGAGTGACTGTTTTAAACCAAGGCCACAGTTGACTGAGTGTGACATCAGGGAGTTCTCATAAAACTGGAATAAATATGAATCAAGGGGTAAACAATGTGCTAGTTGGAGTCATACTTGGCACGTAGGAAAATGGTTTTGGTTGTTGAAGGTCAGTCATCTCAGCTCCTGGACATCTCCGCAGGAGTTCGACACGTTAGTGTCCTAGGCCTAACAATCTTAGCTGCTTTATCAATGACTTTCACTCCATCATAAGGTTAGAAGTGGAGCTGTTTGTGGATGATTGCACAATGTTCAGCACATTTTGTGACACCTCAGATACTGAAGCAGTCCATGTTCAAATGCAACAAGATCTGGACAATATCCAGGCTTGGGCTGACAAGTGCCAAGTAACATTTGTGCCACACAAGCACCAGGCAATGACCATCTTTAATAAAGGATAATCTAACCACCATCCCTTGACAGTCAATGATGTTACCATTACTGAATCCTCACTATCAACATTCTTGGGATTACCATTGACCAGAAATTCAGTTTGACTCATCACAAGAGCAGGCCAGAGACTAGGAAGACTGGTGAGTAACTCACCTCATGATTCCCCAAAGCCTGTTCACCATCTACAAGGCACAAGTCAGGAGTGTGATAGAATACTCTCCATTTGGCTGGATGGGTGCATCTCCAACAATGCTCAAGAGGCTTGGTATGATCCAGGACAAAGCAGCTTGCTTGATTGGCACCACATCCATAAACATTCGCTCGCTCCATCACTGGCTCTTATTGGTAGTATCTGTACTATCTACAAGATGTACTGCAGAAATTCACAACGTTCCTTAGACAGAATCTTCCAAACCCATGACCACTTCTATCTTGATGAAGAAGGCACTGGATATATGGGAACAGAACCACCTAAAAATTCCCCTCCAAGCCATTCACCATCCTGATTTGGAAACATATTGCTGTTCCTTCAATGTTGCTGGGTCAAAATCTTGGAATTCCCTCTCTAAGGGCATAGTGAGTCAACCTACAGTACGTGGACTGCAACAGTTCAAGAAGGCAGCTCACCACGACCTTCTCAGGGGCAATTAGGGGTGGGCAATAAACATTGGCTAGCCAGTGATGCTCACATCCCATGAGTGAATGAAATAAAAGGTCATTTTATTTAATTCAATTTGACCTGATAGATGACCATACTTCTGCTCTTCCTGATTGTAAAGTTACCCAGTTATGTCTTTGCCTCCTCTTTAATATTAAGGCCTCTCCCTCTCTGATTATCTGCAGTTTATTTGATAGCTTTTCCACTGAACTCTGACAAGAGTTATACCAGACATGTTGTTGGAAGGCCAATGAGTTTGAGCATCATTCTTTAAAAGGATGTCATGTGAAGGTTTGGCAATGATTTTTTTTCACTTGCTACTGAAATAAATGAAATAACATAAATCTTATCAAAATATATCACCATTTCATTTATTTGTCGCAAAATCTCAGTAGAAATTTGTCAAAAGCCCCTTTTAACCATCTCTGCTTGGAGATGATCAGTTTTGAGGAAAGGTCATTCGAACCGAAGTGTTAACTCTGATTATTCTCCATAGATGCTGCCAGACCTGCTGTGCTGTTCCAGAAATTTCTATTTTTGTCACCAGTTTTTCTCACCTGTCTACATGTCTTTCAACTCAGGTTTCATCCTACTAAATTTTCTCTGCCCGCTCTCTAAGTCCATGGCATACTTCATAAAGCATACCTAGAATTAGCCATAATACTCTAACTCAGGCCAAATTAGTTTTAACTCGGTAAGAACAATGACTGCAGATGCTGGAAACCAGATTCTGGATTAGAGTGGTACTGGAAAAGCACAGCATCTGATGAGCAGGAAACTCGATGTTTCGAGCAAAAGCTCCTGATGAAGGGCTTTTGCCCGAAACGTCAATTTTCCTGCTCCTCGGATGTTGCCTGAACTGCTGTGCTTTTCCAGCACCACTCTAATCCCGAATTAGTTTTGCTCACTATCCTTCTTTCTTAATGTACATCTCTATTTAAAAAGCTAAGAATCCAGTTAGTTTTATTAGCAGCTTTTTTCCCCTGGTCCTTCCAGATTCAAAAATAACAGCCATTCAATGAGATTATGGCTGATCGAACAATCCTCAGGTCCACTTTCTTGACTTTTCACTGTACTTCTTGATTCTCTAACTGATTAAAAATCTGCCAATCTCAACCTTGAATATACTTCACAATCCAAGCTCAGCAGCCCTCTGTAGTAAAGGATTCCACATATTCACTACTCTCTGAGAGAAGAAATTCCTCCTCATCTTTGTCTTAAATGTGTGACCCTTTAATCCGAAATTGTGCCCTCTGATCCTAGACTCTCCCACAAGAGGAAACAATCATTCCTCACTTACCCTGTGGAGTGTAATGTGATACTCAGATTTCCTGTTCCTGCATCCCCTTGGAAAGTGTACCATTTAATTCAGATTGCCTCTCTTCATTCTTCCTATCAAAATGTACAACTTCACACTTTTTTAAAAATTCCATCTGCCTTCTATTTACAAGTCATAAGTCCAGCTATGTCTTCCTGGGCAAAGTCTCTCATTATTTTCCTCACTGAATAATGCATTTTCAAGTTTCAGGTTATCTACAAGCTTTGAAATTATGCTGTGTATACCCAAGTCTTGGTCATTAATATATATCTGAACAAGCCGAAATTCTGAGTCTGGGTGACACCATTGCACACTTCCATGCAGTCTGAAAAGCAACTGTTCACCACTGCTCTGTGCAAACTGTTCCCTCATCAGTCTAAACTACATCTACATAATCACCATTTCTTTATTATGGAATTCATGTTTTCTGTTTTGTATCAACACTATTACCTGGCACTTTACCAAACATTGCTTGAAAGTCTATATAGAGGATATTACTAATACTATCTGAAATACTTCCATAGAGGCTGGTCTCCCATCCCCAAGTCAATCTTTGTTTACACATGGAGAGTCCTTGATACTGATCCAGCTCCTTCAGAGCCAGCTCTCAGCCAGGGCTCCCTGATTGGACCAGATTAACAATACCAAACAAGAAACTCCTATTCTATGAGATCCACCTGGCTGGCCTTGTTCCAGTCACTACACTATCCTCATCCACTCTCTCTGTAATTTACCAAAATCAAACAAGTTGAATCATAAATGATTTTCCTTTAATAAATCTGAACTTGCATGTATTTATAATGATATTTTTCAAAGTATGAACTAATTCTGCCTTGGATTCATGTTCCCAAATGTTTCCCCTCTGACTACCATTAGGATGATTGACCTGTAATTGCTGAATTTATACCTCTCCACCTTTTTTTACATAGGGCTGTAACATTTGCAAGCCTCCAGTCACCAGGCGCTACTCATTTTCCTAAGGTTGATTATGGCCACAGGAGAAAGTGAGGTCTGCAGATGCTGGAGATCAAAGTTGAAACTTTATTGCTGGAACAGCACAGCAGGTCAGGCAGCATCCAGGGAACAGGAGATTCGACGTTTCGGGCACAGGCCCTTCTTCAGGAATCCCTGGCCCTTTCCCTTCCCATTCCTGAAGAAGGGCCTGTGCCCGAAACGTCGAATCTCCTGTTCCCTGGATGCTGCCTGACCTGCTGTGCTGTTCCAGCAATAAAGTTTCAACACTGATTATGGCCACAGTCCTCACAATTTCTCCTACCTAGATTACACCAACCTAGGGTGCATCTCTACAAACATTTCAACCTTGTGCATTGCCAACCTACTAAACATTTCTCTATTTTTCTCATATCCAATTTTTCTACCAACTACTCGTTTGCTGTGTCATTAGCAGTATTTTTTTCTTTAGTGAAGGCAGATACAAAAAGCTCATTGAGCACTGATAGCTCAAGTATGCCCACTGTCTTCATAAGTAAATAACTTTTCTCAGTGGCGCCAGGGATTCTGGTTGCAGTAGGCCCAGAGCAGGGACTCCTGGTGTCATCGGGGTGGCAACATCTCCTGGTTGTGGTAGACCCAGAGCCAGAGACTCCTGGCTATCAGTGAGGCAATAATGGCAGCAGTGGTAGCAAGGTAGGTCCAGTGGCGAAGAGATGGCACCTAAAGAGTGATAACTACTACTTTGATGGGTTCAGCACAAGCGGCTATGACTCAGTGGAGGAGGGATTCAAGCACCGATGTCATTGGTGAACTGGCTCAGGACTCAGGACTCAAAGCAGCGGTGGCAGAACAAAAATAAACTCTCTTTCAGTTATATCTTTTTACTCTTTTTATTCTTAACCTTATCAAAATGGCACCAAATTGTGGTGACAGTTGAAGTTTTTATCTGTATTTTCCTGTCAGTGTAAAATGTTGTCGCCTTGTTTAAGAAGGGTTGCAGGGATAATCCAGGTAATTATAGACCAGTGAGCCTGATGTCAGTGGTAGAGAAGCTGCTGGAGAAGATACTGAGGGGTCGGATCTATTTACATTTGGAAGAAAATGGCATTAACAGTGATCGGCAGCATGGTTTTGTGCAGGGAAGGTCATGCCTCGCCAATTTAATGGAATTCTTTGAGGAAGTGACAAAATTGATTGAGTGAGGGAAGGGCTGTAGATGTCACATACATGGACTTCAGAAAGGCGTTTGATAAGGTTTCCGATGGTAGACTGATGGAGAAAGTGAAGTCTCATGGGGTCCAGGGTATACTAGCTAGATGGATAAAGAACTGGCTAGGCAACAGGACACAGAGAGTAGTAGTGGAAGAGAGTTTCTCAAAATGGAGAACTGTGACCAGTGGTGTTCCACAGGGATCCGTGCTGGGACCCCTCTTGATTGTGATATGCGTAAATGATTTGGAGGAAGGTTTAGGTGGTCTGATTAGTAAGTTTGCAGATAACACTAAGATTGGTGGAGTAGCAGATGGTGGAGGAGACTGTCAAAGAATGCAGCAGAATATAAAAAGGTTGGAGAATTGAGCAGAGAAATGGCAGATGGACTTCAATCTGGGCAAATGCAAAATGATGCATTTTGGAAGATCCAATTCAAGAGCGAATTATACAATAAATGGAAAGTTCCTGGGGAAAATTGATGTACAGAGAGATGTGAGTGTTCAGATTCATTGTTCCCTGAAGGTGACAATGCAGGTCAATAGAGTGACCAAGAAGGCATACAGCATGCTTTCCTCCATCAGACGGGGTATCGAATACAAGAGTTGGCAAGTCATGTTACAGTTGTATAAGACTTTGGTTCAGCCACATTTGGAATACTGCATACAGTTCTAGTCGCCACATTACCAAAAGGATGTGGATGTTTTGGAGAGGGTGCAGAGGAGGTTCACCAGGATGTTGCCTGGTATCGAGGGGGCTAGCTATGAAGAGAGGTTGAGTAGATTAGGATTATTTTCATCAAAAAGATGGAGGTTGAGGGGGGACCTGATTGAGGTCTACAAAATCATGAGAGCTATAGATAGAGTTGATAGCAAGAAACTTTTTCCCAGAGTGGGGTTCTCAATTACGAGGGTTCACAAGTACAGGGTGAGAGGGGAAACGTTTCAGGGAGATATGCATGGAAGATTCTTTACGCAGAGGATGGTGGGTGCCTGGAACGCATTGCCAGTGGAGGTGGTAAAGGCGGGCACGATAGTGTATCTAAGATGTATCTAGACAGATACATGAATGGGCAGGGAGCAGAGACACTTAGAAAATAGGCGATAGGTTTAGATAAGGGATCTGGATCAGTGTAAGCTTGGAGGGCCGAAGGGCCTGTTCCTGTGCTGTAATTTTCTTTGTTCTTTGTTCTTTCACCAAGAATTCTTTTGTTTATCTTCAGCCAAAGCTCTGTTCTTGATGTGAGTGCTCTCAACCACATCTAACAGTATTCTATCCATCTCAACACAACTCCAGGTGAAGTTGAAAAAGTCATCTGGTACCTGAGAACCAATAAGGCTGCTGGTACAGATAGAATCCCCACGAAAATACTAAAATATGGCAGAGAAGTACTTTTGGCTCAAACACATGACCTCATCTCCCTTATCTGGAACGAGGAAAGCATGCCTCTGAGACATCATAATTGTGACCATCTCCAAGACCAATTGTGGTAACTATTGAGAATTATCCCTGCTGACCAGCACAGGGAGGGTTGCTGAAAAAAATCTTCCTCAATCTTCCCTTCCCAATGAATAGTCACAATATTCCTTCCCTCAACAGATCCAGTGGACATGATCTGCAGAAAGTAGCAGCAACCTTTGTGCATGGCCTTCTCGACATCACAAAGGCCTTTGACTCTGTAAATTAGAAGGAATTATGGAATATCTTCCTCAAAGTAGGATGCCTCCAGCAATTTCTTGCCATCCTCTACTGGCTACAAGACAGTGTGCAAGCCATGAACCTCACTAATAGATCCACCTCAATACATGTGCAAACTGTGGTCAAACAACACTGTGTCCTTCAACATCTTCCTTGCTGCATCACTCCACCCCATATCCTTGAAGCTTCTCAGTGGTGTGGAGCTAACCGGCAGGATGAGTGAGGAATTATTCAACTTGCATCACCCCCAGTCCAGAACCAAGACCATCCCAACCTCTGACATCAAGCTGCAGTATAAACATGACACTAACGTGTTTGCACCCTCAGAGTCTGAGCTCCAAACTTTCTTTGATGCATTCACAGAGACATGAAAGAATGGGTCTTGGGCTAAACATCAAGATAGAAAAGGTCCACTTCCAGCCTGCTTCCAGCTACAACAATGCCTCAGACTATCTTGATCCACAGTAAGTCATTGGTCAATGTGAATCAATTCCCGTGCATTGGTAGGATCCTCTCAGTGAGGGCAAGACATTGACAATGAAATTTAACTTCATCTCCAATGTGCTTTCACAGCCTTTGGCTCTCTGAGGAACTGACCAGATGATGAAAAGATCTCAAATCTGACACAAAGCTCATGGTCTACAGGACAGCAGTGTTACCTTCCCTTCTGTATGTATCAGAGACACAGACACTTTCGAGCAGGCATTTGAACCTCCTTGAGAAATATCACCAGTTATGTCTCCACAAAACTTTGTAAATCCACTGTGAGGATAGACTGTGCAATATCAGCCTTTTCTCTCAGGTCAACATTCCAGTACTGAGACACTACTTACTGTCAATCTGCTGTGTATGCCTGACATAAGACTTCCAAAGTGAACTCTTGATTCCAAACTTCATCATGACAAGTAGCTACCAACCAACATGGTGAGGTGGTGTTGCCATGGTAATGTTACTGGACTAGTAATCCAAAACCCAGTCTAATGTTTTAGGAATGGGAGTTTGAATTTCACCATGATAGATGGTGAAATTTGAATTCAATAAAACAGTAACCATTGCCAATTGACATCAAAATCAATCTGGTACAATAATGCCCTATAGTGAAGGAAATCTGTCAACCTCACTTGGTCTGACCTACCTATGACTCCAGTCAACAACATTGATTAACTATTAGCTGACTTCTGGGCAATAAGTGATGGGAAATGAATGCGGTCTAACGAGCTGCAACATGTCCCATGAATTAATTTTTTTTTAAAATGCTGTGTCCCTACTAATTCATGAGACTTTCTAGCTCAAGACTGAGAGGAAAAGATACATCCATGAAGGTGCCGACAATTTTGAGTTTCTCCACCAGGCCCAAGTGCACGTCAAATGGAAGATGTGTGTGAAAACCTGAGCATTTCACCCACAAGACCTAATCCACCTCCAACAGGTTGGATGGATCCAGCATTGGAATATTCAGTCATTTCAGGATCAAAAACACAAGAGTGAGAGAAAGCCCTCCTTAATTCTAAATGACCACCTCAGAAGTCTGGCGGTGGAATATTAGTGACCTGATAATCAGACATCTCACAGGGAAACTTATTGCGCTTGCCAATCACCCACCACTACTTTTCTTCCCCTATCTTTCCTGGAAATATAGAAACTGGAAATATTAAATGCCTGATCTCCCTCTTGTTTGAGAGAGATCATTATAATGTCATAAAGTCATCAATTCATATGGCTATGTGAGCCTCACCAACTTTATTTGCAATGCTGTACATGCTTATGTATTAGTTACGTGGAACTATCAAAAACACTGTATAGCACAGCAAATGTAATTGCAATGTTGTCATTCAACTTAATACCAGCCAAATATTTTAATTGTTCTGATATATTGGCCATGTTTTATGATTTTGCTGATAGAGAGCAAATTACTGTATGACAACTGCATGCTGTTAGCAATCTGTGTAATGAATTCAGCACACAAAGGGAATACATCAAGATAATTCTTCAAATTATTTTCCTGAAGAAGTATAACATGGAAACATCAGAGTGCATAATTGATGTTATTTTTTGAGCAGTCCAACATTCTGCATTTTGTTAGCGATGTTGACATTTGGGTAATTTGATTTAATAAAGTATGATCTAGAATCATTTGAACTTGCACTACCTTTTCTCATCCTTGACAGTCCTCATTATTATAAACAGAGAACTCTGTGGTTCGTGATCTATTGGTGTCATAGGACATATATAGGTGACTTAACACAGGGGAGGTGAAGGTCCAGTGGTAATGTCGCTGGACTGTTAATCCAACAACCCATGTAATATTCTGGGCCCCGGGTTTGACTCCTGCTATGTCAGATGGTAGAATTTGAATTCAATAAAAATCTGGAGTTAAAAGTCTAATGATTAACATGAAACCCTGTTGATTGTTTTCTGATTATTGGATTATCTGGTTCTGGATTATAGATTGGATTGGAATCTGATTATCTGGTTCATTAATGTAATTTACAATATCCTTACCAGGTCTGGCCTGCATGTGACTCCACGGCAATGTGGTTGACTCTCAACTGCCCTCTTGTTTTATTTCTGTGTGAAATATTGACCCAACCATGTTTACATTGCAATGAACTACAGCCACTTCATGCCAAAATTAAGACCTGAAGTTATGGTGAGAAATGCAAAAATACAAATCATTTAAATGTCGAATTAAGCCACAAAACCAAGCTAGTCTCAGCAAACATTCCAAATGAGACTAAATCCATTCCCTTACAGTGTGTCGATTTGTTTTTACGCAACCAATAAGCTGAAATGAAGCCTTCTCCATAATTGCAGAGTTCAATGTGCAGTCCAATTTGCATAATATAGGGTCATGGAAAACTATCTTCCTAATAATGTTGCCTCTTTTTTCACATTATGATCCTGTACGCAAAAGGTAGATACCTCACGAATCAAGTGCGGGGGTCATCAAGATTTCCCAACCTTTACCCACAATCAGTGATCTCTTACATTGCTGGTGGACCATTGAAAAGGAAAGCATTTTCACTAGGTTTATGCTGAACTTTGCATAATAGTGGCTGTTGGCAAGAGTTCTGAACAGCTGATGCATTTATATATTAGTGAAAAATGCAAACTGGGAATAGCAATCTTTCAGCTTTTTGTACAGATATGGCTGCATTAATGCTTTTATTAACTTGACTTGTCATAAGGAAGTAACTTAAACAGTATTATTTTTTTGGCTGCTGTTGTCCTTCCATTTATTGCATCCATGTACAATCATAATCAACTTCTTCGGCAAAGTTATCATTGATCTGATTACTAGCTGTTCCAATCCCACTGTTTTAAAAGATGCAGCCCTTCCAGTCTGCTTTGCCATTCAATCATGGCTGATACATTTCTCAACCCCATTCTCCTGATTTGTCCCTGTAACCCTTGATCCCCTTGACAATCAAGAACCTATCTATCTCTGGTCTAAATATACTGATTGTGGGTAAAGGTTGGGAAATCTTGATGACCCCCACACTTGATTCGTGAGGTATCTACCTTTTGCATACAGGATCATAATGTGAAAAAAGAGGCAACATTATTAGGAAGATAGACCTGGCTCCACAGCTTTCTGTGGCCATGAATTCCACTCTCTGACTGAAGAATTTTCTACTTATCTCTGTTCTAAAGGGTCTTCCCTGTACTCTAAGCTGGGCCCTAGTCTCTGCTACCAGTTAAAACACCTTCCCAACATCTACTCCGTCCAGGCCGTTCAGTATTCTATAAGTTTCAATTAGATCCCCTCTCATCCTTGTAAACCCAATTGAGTATATTCCCAGAGTCCTCAAACATTCCTCATATGTTAAGCCTCTCATTCCTGGAATCATTCTGTGAACCTTCTCTGAACCCAATCCAGGGCCAGTACCTCCTTCCTGAGGTATGGGGCCCAAAATTACTCACAATACTCTAAATGTGGTCTAACCAGAGCTTTATAAACTCTCAGATGTACTTCCCTACTTTTATATTCTAGCCCTGTCAAGATGAATGCCAAAGTTGTATTTGCCTTCCTAACTACCAACTCAAACTGTAAGTTTACCTTAAGAGAAACCTGGACAAGGACTCCCAAGTGCCTTTGCACTTCAGGTTTCTGTATTTTCTCCCCACTTAGAAAATAGTCCATGCCTCTATTCTCCCTCGGAAAGTGCATGACCTCAAACTTTCCCACATTGTATTCCATCTAGCACTTCTTTGCCCTGTCCTACCTTGTCTAAATATTTCTGCAGCCTCCCCACCTCCTCAATACTAGCTGCTCCTCCACCTATCTTTGTTTCATCTGCAAACTTAGCCAGAATGCCCTCAGTTCTTTCATCCAGATTATTAATGTATAAAGTGAACAGTTGTGGTCCCAACACTGACCCTTTTGAAACACCACTAAGCGACCAGCTTCCATTCTGAGAAGGACCCTTTAATCCCCACGCTCTACCTTCTGCCAGACAGCCAATATTCTATTCATGCTAATACATTATCTCTAACACCATTGACCTTTATTTGACTCAGCAGCCTCTTGTGCAGCACCTTATCAAAGGCCTCCTGGAAATGCAGATAGACAACATCTACTGGCTCTCCTTAGTCGAACCTGCTCATTACCTCCTCAAAGAATTCTAACAGTTTTATCAGACATGCTCTTCCCTTGCTGAAACCATGCTGACTTTGACCTATTTTACCATGCACTTCCAAGTATTCAGAAATCCTTCACAATGAACTCCAAACTCTTACCAATAAGTGACGTCAGGCTAATTGGCCTATACTTTCCCATCTTTTGCCTTACTCCCTTCTTAAACAGAGGGCTTACATTAGTGATTTTCCAGTCCTCTACGACCCTCCTTGACTCCAGTGATACCTGAAAGATCATCACTGAAGCCTCCACTATCTCTTCAGCCATCTCCTTCAGAACTCTAGGGTATAGCCCATCTGGTCCAGATGATTGATCAACCTTTCAGTTTTTCTCCATCTTCTCCTTAGTGAAGGCCACCATACTCATCTCTTTCCTCGACTGTCTTCAAATTTTGAGATATTATTTGTCTTCAATCATGAAGACCAATGCAAAGTACTTTTTTAGTTCCTTAGTTATTTCTTTGTTCCCATTACTACTTCTCTGGAGTCATTTTCCAGTGGCCTAATGTCCACTTTTGCCTCTCTTTTGCCCTTAGGTATCAAAAGAAACTCTTGCAATCTATCCTAATATTACCAGTTAGCTTACCCTCATATTTAACCTTCTTCCTCCTTATTTCTGTTTTTGTCCTTTTTGTTCTTATAGGCTTCCCAATCCTCTGGCTTCCCAATGCCCTTCACCACATTATATGCTTTCTCTTTTGCTTTTATGATGAACCTGACTTCCCTTGTCAACCATGGTTGCCTCATCCTCCCTTTAGTATGCTTCTTTTTCCTCGGGATGTATAGTTGCTGTGTCTCCCGCATTATGCCCAGAGACTCCTGCTGTTGCTGTTCCACTCCTGCTAGGCTCCTCTCCCAGTAAATTCTGACAGCTCCTTTCTCCTGCCTCTGTAGCTGCCTTTATTCAATTGTAATACCGTTACATCTGATTTCACCTTCTCCACCTCTAATTGCACAGTAAATATTATTGTCACTACCTCCTAAGGGTTCATTCACCTGAAGCTCCCTTATCAAGTCTATCTCATTGCACAACACTAAATCCAGAATTGCCTGTTACCTAATGGGGGTCCTTTCTGTTCCAAAAAGCCATCTCATAGACATACCACAAATTATTTTCCTTGCGATCCACCACCAATCTGATTTTCCCAGGCCACCGGCATATTGATATCCCTCATAATCATTTTAATCTTGCTTTTCATGCACACATTTTCTATCTCATGGTATATCTTGTGCCCCAAATCCTGACTACTGTTGTGGTTCTGTTCGCCGAGCAGGAAGTTTTTGTTGCAAACGTTTTGTCCCCTGGCTAGGCGACATCATCAGTGCTTGGGAGCCTCCTGCGAAGCGCTTCTTTGATGTTTCCTCCGGTGTTTATAGTGGTCTGTCCCTGCCGCTTCCGGTTGTCAGTTTCAGCTGTCCGCTGTAGTGGTTGGTATATTGGGTCCAGGTCGATGTGTTTGTTGATGGAGTTTGTGGATGAATGCCATGCCTCTAGGAATTCCCTGGCTGTTCTCTGTCTGGCTTGCCCTATAGCCCATCTGGTCCAGATGATTGATCAACCTTTCAATTTTTCTCCATCTTCTCCTTAGTGAAGGCCACCATACTCATCTCTTTCCTCGACTTTCCTTGGGAGCCTCGCTTCGCAGGAGGCTCCCAAGCACTGATGATGTCGCCTAGCCGGGGACGAAACGTTTGCAACAAAAACTTCCAGCTCGGCGAACAGAACCACAACAACGAGCACCCGAGCTACAAATCTTCGCACAAACTTTGAATCCTGACTACTGTTTGGAGACCTGTATATTATTCCCATTGTGATTTTTTTTTACATTTGCAGTTCTTCAACTCCTACCCTCCCAGATTCTACATCATCTGACCCTACTTCATTTCTTGTTATTCATTTAATTTTAATTCTTACTGACAAGTAAACCCCAACCCCACTGCACACTTACCTGTCTTTTCGATAGGATGTATATCCTTGGATATTTAGCTCCCAAACCTGATCCTGTTGCAGCTGCGTCTTCGTGATGCCCACCATGTCATATTTGCCAATTTTGATCTGCACCAGAAGCTCATTTACCTGATTTCTTATACAATGTGCATTCAGGTTCCAACACCTTCAGTCTTGTATTCACTGGCCCTCTTCTCGTTGTTTATCCAATGTGCTTGAAGTTTAATCCTGACCTTTTCCAAACACTCTGTCCTATTTTGTGTGCTGGAGACTTCAATGACCTCTCCTGAGTTCTCTTCTCTTTTCATATTTTTCCACGCAGTTGAATCCACCCCCACAGATGTTAACTTGCTACTTTGTTTCCCATTGGTCATTATACTTCTTGGTGTTTTACCCTTGCAGAGCAAAGATTATACTCTATTTTTTCTACTGGCATTGATAATTCAGAGGGATTGAGGATATTTACCAATCTTCTCCCAAAGCATGATATTAAAGCCAGGTTTACTACCAATTCAGAGCACGTGAATGGAGCCAAGAATCCTCACTAGCCTTTTTGCCTGCAGCAGAGGTGAAATGGATGGAAAATAATGATCAACCACAGTTTAAAAACAAATGCTTACAGACACAAGTATATTTCTATTATCATGCAATTTTATAAAAAGTGATTCATTTGTAATGCTGAGGAGATATCTGGACCTGTGTTTTTTTTAGGAAGGTCAATGAAAAGACACCTTTAAAAATACACTTGCTGGAATTCATTGGTCTTCAGCTAACTAGATGGACTTACTGGAAGTCATATATCTGAGTACATGGCTGGCAGGAATGTGGCTATTTTTAGACTTCTTTGCAGTTCAGTTGGAATGTAGCCTGTGAAGAAATAAGAACTTTTCAGCCTCGCTGAGAAATCATTCTGAGTATCCTATGTGACAACTGAAAAATCAAAACAGATATTCTCATTGAAGGGCCTCTAAGTGGCTTCCTCTCAATATCCTGAATGAACTGTGCCTGAAGAGATCCCACACAGCAAACTGCATATTTCTATGATAATAGTCTGTATTTAGTGACCCATCTGCATGTACAAGGTCACCAGACTGAAGGTAAGCTGGAACATTTTAGACCTTATCTGGCTATTCTCTGAGAATGAAAAACAGCTTTGGTCGAAGTATTTTTCCAAAGTTAATATTTGCAGAGAATGATTCCTTATTTTTCTTTAATGTGTATATGTGTACATATGTGTTGGGATTCTTTGGAAAGGTAAATGTTATATATGTTCATATTTCAAACTGCATGTCCATCAGCTTTGCTTCAGTCAAATATCTTGTTATAAGAAATTGATGATTTTGTTGTTTATTAAAGAAACTAGATCCATTAGTCATTTTATACTGACCTTAACAATATAATTTGCCATGCAGCAACTCATTAAACATTTAAATATATTTTGGGATCAGTGGAATGGTATGACAAGAAAGAGAATATGCACCCTTCCAACCTCAGTCATAATAACACCGACAGCCATTTGAAAATAACAGTTCTGATTTCTACTACTACTTTTGTGAATATTGCATCCCAATTTTGTGCTTCCTGATTTCCCTGCCAAACTCATATTTTAGGGTTATTGCCCCATGTTCTGGACTTGTCCACTAGACAAAATAGCTTCCCTACTTTTCATATTATCAGGAAATCTCAGCATACTTCACAGACATTTTGGAGTATTGTCACTGTTGGTACATAAGCAAACCTGGGATCCAATTTGTACACAAAACAGGACTATGCAAGGCCAGAACACAGGAAAAACTTTCTTGATCTTTGATAAATAGTGCCATAGAATCTTTCACATCAATTTAAAGCCTACGTTAAGACATTAACCAAAATAAAACATCTTCAATCATTCAGTTCTTCCCCAATGCTGCACTGAGATATTATGTTGATTTTGTGCTCGACTCCCTGGATTGGTTTGAGTTAATAACTTGCTGACTAAATTATAAGAATGATACCACTGAGAAAACTGAAAATCTATCCTTTTGGTGCTATGTAAACCAACATTCTATCCGCCTGCTTGCATTGACATAGAAATCCCCTGACACTGTTTGAAGGCAAGTAGAATTGTCCCTACAAATGTTAGAGCCCTCAATCAACATCATTTAAAAGTGATTGTATCATCATCCGTGCAGTCATTTTTCCCAGGGAATAGTTTGCCAGCAAATTGACAGTCCTCCCAATGTGGCTACTGTCGGCTTTTGCCACTGACATCAGGCAAGTTGCTTCACCCTCCAGCACGTCTGATTGAACACTCAGCTCACTTCCTGCCCGATGCAGTCCATTTACATTTCAAAATTGTGTCACAAGAATGAAGCTGGTCAGATTTGGAGTTGGGACCCAGAATTCACCCAGGTGTCAGGATCCTCACTGGCAGTGAAAATGGAAACATGGACAGGCAATATAAAATGAAAGGCACAACTTTGAAGAGAATAGAAAAACAGATGGACTTGGATGGCTATTTGTTTAATTTGTTAAAGGTGGCCGGATAGATTGAAAGAATCATTACTGTGGTACATTATATCCTTGGATTTATTAATAGGGACAGAGAGTAGAAGTGTAGGGAGATTATGTTGAATTTGCATAAAGCACTGATTCAGCCTTAACTGTACTTTTCCACCCAGTTCTGGGTTCAGCACTTTAAGAAGGATGCAAAGGCATTGGAGACAGTACAGAAAATATTTATGAAAATCATTCCAGTGATGAGGAATTTTAATATTGATGATAGTTTATTGATGCCAGAACTGTTTTCCGTTGAGAAAAGAAAGCTAAAATGAGTTTTGATAGTAGTATTCAAAGTCGTGAGGTGCCTGGACAAAGTAAATGGGGAGAAACTGTTCCCACTCATGAAAGGATCAGGAATGAGAGGGCATAGGTTGAATATGATTGGTAAAAGATGCAAAAGAGACCGGGAAAAAAATCTTTTCATGCAGCAAAAGTAAAGATCTGAAATGCAGTGCTTCAGAAAATATTGAGGCAGATTTAACTGAAACATTCAAAAGCAAATTAGACTGCATCAGAAACAGGAAAACTTACAAGTTTACAGGGAGAAGGCAAGAGAACAGAACTAAGTGCTCCTATCGAACACTGGTGCAAATGGACTTCTGTGCTATAACAATTCTTTGATTCTATCAACTTCCAGTCCCAGGACTAAATCTTGAGGAAATAACTTCTCTGGTCTGGGCTGCTTCCCTTTTTGTAGAACCCTATTTTATCCTTCTACTGTTCAGAACACTTTATCTCACAATAAGTAAGGTTACCACCCAGGCCAATACAGAAACAAAAGACCAAGATTCTCTGACTGCCAATCTATTTCTGAGGTTCCACCAGAGACCAGATTCTGTCTGGAAGCCATGGAAATTTGGTCCTCAATTTGTTTGCTATTACCTTTGTTACAAAAGACAAATATCTGATATTCATAGCCCCTCCCCCATAAAAGGAGTTCATAAACATAGATAAACTATGAGTCTGTGAAGTTCCACTGTTTATGGGAAAATGTTCACACAGTGTTTTGATCCATTGCTTATTGCCTCCTTCTAAAAGTCTAAACCTAGGTAAACATTAACAAAGCTTTAAAAAAAATCATCATCATCATCAAGATAAAAGTGACAATTTTCTTTATGTGGTGCTGGGTTGGGGTCTGGTGGGTACATACGTGACTGTTAATGGCACCTGGAAGATTCTGCTAAAAAGAGAGGATACAATAAACAAATGTATTTTGGATGAGTTGCTGGATTGGGATTTGTATCTTTCCATTTCCTCTCTGTCTCATATGTGCACTTGCTTTTGAAGGAAGCTGAACTCTTTTTATTTTGTTATTCAACAACCTGGAGTGACTTTCTCCAAGACCTTGAGATCAGATGAGGGTGTCCTTATAGTCCTTCCTTTAACTGCCATGAGATTGCATCTCCAACTCATGGTCCCAATGAAATATTTTGGCCACTGCAACCGCCTAACCCAGTTGTGTCTGTCATGTTAGTTCAGTTGAGCACCTCAGTCTCTGTTTTTTTCTTGCTGCCATTCAATCTTTAGAATTCCTGAAGAAGGACTCATGCCCGAAACGTCGATTCTCCTGCTCCTTGGATGTTGCCTGACCTGTTGCGCTTTTCCAGCAACACATTTTCAGCCATTCAATCTTTAGATGGTTCTGAAGGCAGCTCAAGTGAAAGCTTCAAGCTTCTTAGTATGATGCTCATTTACAATCTAAGTCTTACATATCTCGAGCAGAATAGGCAGAATTATTTCTATATATATTTTTGGTAGGCATAAAAAATTAATCCAGGAACAGGTTATCTTCATCTAAAGTACAGCAGAGTTCTTTTGAGCAAACTATCTGCAAGCTGATTGGAACATTCAAGGTGTCTAATGTTTGAATTGTAGTAAGAAGACATAATAGTCTATAGCAAGCAAGCTGAGCCAAACTGAGTCATTTACTAATCGCATCCTTCAAAACAAATTGCAGTTAAACAGTTAAGTAACAGAATTGAAAATTTATTTTGACCTAGTCCTGGTGCCAATTTAGGTGACCTGTTCAGAGCAGTTGTAAACTTCAATTTCTGAAATTGGAGCTTGGAACTCAACACCATAAATGGGGCTACAGTTACAAATCAGGCATTCCTGGAGAGTTGACTTTATGACTTGTGAAAGAGGAGGAGAATGAAATGGGGCTGAACAGTAACTTTCAGGATCAAAATCCTAGAACTCATGACTGAACAGCAATATTAGAGCACAGTTGTTATGTTCAAAAATACAGTTCACTGTCAATTTCTCAGCATCAGTTTGTGTTGACCTTTTCTTAGTGACACATGCAGCCCTAGAATGAATGAATGAATGAATGAATGAAGCAAAAATTAATTCTGCTCTGAGTTCACGTGAAGGTACATTAAGAAGAAACTTTATGTTGTTAGTCTTTTCAGGACTAGTTAAACCCCAGCAAGAACAGAAAAACTTCAGTGGAATTGCTTAGAACATGCTCTGTTTTAATGAGAGATCCATAAACAACCATTAGATCCTTCAGAAGTACATTCAAGGAGCTGTGTAAGGTAAACATTAGAGATATCTAAATAATAACTGAATCTTAATGAATCTTAATCTTTGCCCTACAGAAGTAGACTTATTCAAGCCAATTTTGGGACCCAACAAAAGGCATAGCAATCGCAGAATCACTGAAATATTATGTCACAGAAGGAGGCCATTTGGCCCATTGTGTCTTCGCCAACTTTCTAAATGTGTATCATTATGACTTAGTGCCATTCTCTTGCCTTTTCTCCGAACCTATGCACTTTGAATGATTATTTAACATATAAACAATGCCCTTTTCAATGCCTCAGCTGAACCTGTCTCCACCACACAGGCAGTGCATTCCAGACTCAAACCACATGTGCCATTGATTAGTTTTGGTTTCCGTGACACATTTGCTTATTTTGAAAATCACTTTAAATCTCTGCCCTTTCATTCTTAATCCTTTTCGGAATGGGAACATTCTATTCAGCCCTCTTGAAAACTCAGAGTGTCTCTTGGCCTTCTTCTCTCAAAGGAAAACTGCCACAACCTCTCCAAATTGTCCTAATATCTGAAATTTCTCATCTCTGGAACCGCATGAATTTGGAGATAACACTCCTGATTCTGAACTTGACCTTGGAGATCTCATAACACCTTCTGATTTATTTGTGAGTAAGGAGTGAGGAAGGTGGTGATGCTGATTTACATGCTATGAAATTCAAAATAACTTCCTTGGTCATTCATTATAGGAAACGCAATGTTTCAATACATTGAAAATTAAGTTCAACAGTCAGTATGATGAAATTTCCAGATTACAGCAACAAAACTGAAAAGTATGGAAGAATACTTGCAATATTTCCAGTTTTCCAGTCAGCCATTGAACTTGTACAAGAAGATGACTTTGAAACAAAATACTTTTGTATGAACTTGAGCATTCAATCTTCACGTCATTTACCTGGTGTTTGGTATGACAGAGAAACAGATTAAGTACTCCTCACTCCTGCCACAACTCACAAGTGGAGTGGTTTACCTCACAAAAGCACTTGTAGAAAAACCAGAACTTTACCTCAACACAATCGCTTACAGATATGAAGGGAGTACACAAACAAGGAGAAACTTGACAGAAGCCTGCCTGCTTTATGACATAGATGGAAATGTGTTGCTGGAGAAGCGTAGCACGTCAGGCAGCATCTAGGGAACAGGAAGGGCTGATGCCCGAAACGTCGATTCTCCTGTTCCCTAGATGCTGCCTGACCTGCTGCGCTTCTCCAGCAACACATTTCCATCTCTGATCTCTGATCTCCAGCATCTGCAGACCTCATTTTCTCTGCTTTATGACATACTCATCATGTCTCCTGGAACAATTCTATCAACTTATGGTCACACTGTAACACTGAGGTAAGTGTCACTAAAGAGGATTAATGCAACAAATAGTGGAAATGAATTTCTTCTGATTTTCTTCTGCTCTGTAGCTGCAGCTATGGCAGTCGTTACGCTTACACAATGAAGCAGGATTTCTGCCAAAATTAAAGCAGAAAACCTAATTGAAACTCAGACCCAAATCTGTACTCTAAGCAATTGTTCTTAAACATTACATTCACAGAATTTTTAAAGGTGCTCAAAAATTGAGATCAGTCTCAAAGGAAATTTGAGCTCCCAAAATCCATGGACTAAATGCAAACATTCATGGAAGGAGCCTGACCATCATTGCTCCAGTAAGTCAGGGAGGTATCTGATATCGAAGAGACCTGTGGCAACTTATGTCCATGTCAGTTCCACTCCAAAGCCTAGCCACCACATTTAATTCTTGATTTTTTCTATGGCATATGAACTTTGGTCTATGTCAATGGGAAAGCAGATTAGAAGGTATGTCAAACAGACTGTCAATTTGCTGAAAGCTTACTTTGTCCTCCAAGCTTTAAGAATTTAATCCTCTTTGTTTTGAACAATACTTCAGTGAACAAATATAAAATCTTCCACAGTCAACAGAGTACCACTTTACCAATGCTTCATTTGACATATCTCCTTATATGAGACCAACTTGTGGAGATTTATCATGTCAAATGTAAGTATGAGTAAGCTCAAGTTTTTGAACAATCCAGCAATAGCTAAGTTCTGCAAAATCAAGAATGGATAATGTTTGACTCCTGTCCATCTTTTGAAATTCATTTCTGTTTCCTTTGTTCGTCTTGGTTTTCCCTAGGCTGTCCTGTTATGAACAAAATTGGTGACAAGCCAATTGCTTTTCCAATGCCATGAGACATGCAAAAACAGCTGGAATGTGTTTCCTTCCTTCATAAGGGGAACCACATTATCACTTCTCACTGCTTAGCCCTTACAGCAATGGTGCAATCAGGCACTCATCTAATAGGGCTTATGAAAACAGGACTACGTCTATCAGTCCATGAAATCACACCTTATAGGAACAAATCTCTTATATTTAAATAACAGTTTGTACTCAGAGGTCAGTACATTTTCACAGTCCTATATATAGCAATACAAGAAATTTTGAAATCTGTTGGTCCCATAGACAAAAAGGTTATCTGGATTTGGGTTGGGTTTTTGCAGAGATGGGAAGCTTTGTATTTTAGCAATTACAATTCTTAATAAACATCACAAAAATATTGTTTCAGTTGTTTCCTGAAACTTTGATTCTGTTTATGTCTATATTTTTTTTGAAACACAGCCAATATATCTTGTTCAATTCTGGTTCTATTGCATCCAATCTGTGACAATAAAGATGGGAAATGGGTATCAGTTAAGAACAAATGACTGTGTTCTTGTCATATGATGTTAAATGGCAGCCCTGAATTACTGCATTTATTACTTCATAAATAACTATGATATGCCTTTGTGAAAGTCGGGGTGTGAACTTTTAAATGTGAATTAATAAAAACAACACAAAATATATTTGTTCATAGAAGTGGAATTTGCAATACTTGCATAAAAACTGCAAATGATTATTTAAAATCTTACATCCCGTATTTGTTAGAATTAAAAATTTACAATTCTGTCAACTCATTCAGCCCATCACACGAAGAGCTAAAACTTGTACATCACAGAAATATTGGAATTCTTAAATATGTAAAATATTATAACTTCAATTTACCTTAATGATTGAAGATTCTGCCACTCTTAAAAAAATGTATCAACCTCTTCTGGTTGATCTCTGGGGCAGATAGCTCTTGAACTTTATTGATTCACCCCTCTTTTTGAGGAGTGAAATAAAGGCTGTAATCTAATTTTTAAAATGCAAAGAACCATGAATGCTGGAAATCAGGAAGAAAGTTAGAAATTACTGGAAAAACGCTGCAAGTCAAGCAGCATCCATGGAGAGAAAGCTGAACTTCTTCAGAACTGTTCTGAAGCCCCAAAATGTTAACATTGTTTTCTCTCCACAGATGCTGCCAGACCTGCTGAGTTTTTTTCCAGCAATTTCTGTTTGAATGCCTATAATCTAATATCAGACTCTGGTGCAAAGATTTACCATATTAGCTAAATAAGGAGTCTGCTTAAGAAGGAAATCAGGAGGGCAAAAAGGGGACATTAAATAGCTTTGTCTAATAGGGTTAAGAAGAATCCGAAGGGTTTTTACAAATACATTAAGGACAAAAGGGTAACTAGGGAGAGAATGGGGCCCCTCATGGATCAGCAAGACAACCTATGTGTGGAACTGCAGGAGATGTAGGGGATACTAAACGAGTATTTTGCATGAGTGTTTACTGTAGAGAAGGACATGGAAGATGTAGAATGTGGGGAAATAGATGGTGACATCTTGAAAAATGTCCATATTACAGAAGAGGAGGTTCTGGATGTCTTGAAATGCATAAAAGTGGATAAATCCCCAGGACCTGATTAGGTATAACCTAGAACTCTGTGGGAAGCTAGGCCCCTTGCTGAGATATTTGTATCATCAATAGTCCCAGGTGAGATGCTGGAAGACTAGAGGTTGGCTAATGTGGTACCACTATTTAAGAAAGATGTTAAGGAAAAGCCAAGGACTATAGACCAGTGAGCCTGATGTCAGTGGTGGTCAAGTTGTTGGAGGGAATCCTGAGGGACAGGATTTACGTGTGTTTGGAAAGGCAGGGACTGATTAGGAATAGTCAACATGGCTTTGTGCATAAGAAATCATGTTTCACAAACTTGATTTTTAAGAAGTAACAAAGAGGATTAATGTGGGCAGAGTGGTGGACGTGATCTATATGGACTTCAGCAAGGCATTCAACAAGGTTCCCCATGGGAGACTGGTTAGCAAGGTTAGATTTCATGGAACACAGGGAGAACCAGCCATTTGGATACAGCATTTACTCAAAGGTAGAAGACAGTGGGTAGTGGTGGAGGGTTGCTTTTCAGACTGGAGGCCTGTGACCAGTAGAGTACCACAAGAATCGGTGCTGGGTCCTCTACTTTTCATCATTTATATAAATGATCTAGATATGAACATAAAAAGTATAGTTAGTACATTTGCAGATGACACCATAATTGGAGGAGTAATGGACAGCAAAGAACGTTACCTCAGAGTACAACAGGATCTTGATCAGATTGTTCAATGGGCTGAGCAGTGGCAAATGGAGTTTAATTTAGATAAATGTGAGGTACTGTATTTTGGAAAAGCAAATCAGAGAAGGAGTTATATACTTAATGGTAAGGTCCTGAGCTGAACAAAGAGACTTTGGAGTGCAGGTTCATAGTGCCTTGAAGTTGGAGTCGCAGGTAAATAGGATAGTGAAGCAGGCGTTTGGTATGCTTTCCTTTACTGTCAGAGTATTGAGTATAGGAATTGGGAGGTCATGTTGCAGCTGTACAGGGCATTAGTTAGGCCACTTTTGGAATATTGCGTGCAATTCTGGCCTCAAGGGCAGCACGGTGGCACGGTGGCACTGCTGCCTCACAGCACCAGAGACCCAGGTTCACTTCCCACCTCAGGCGACTGACTGTGTAGAGTTTGCACATTCTCCCCCTGTCTGCGTGGGTTTCCTCCGGGCTTCCGGTTTCCTCCCACAGTCCAAAAATGTGCAGGTTTGATGAATTGGCCATGCTAAATTGCCCGTAGTGTTAGGAGAAGGGTTAAATGTAGGGGAATGGGTCTGGGTGGGTTGCGTTCGGCGGATCGGTGTGGACTTGTTGGGCCGAAGGGCCTGCTTCCACACTGTAAGTAATCTAATCTAAAAAAAAAGAATGTTGTGAAACTTGAAAGAGTTCAGACAAGATTTATAAGCATGTTGCCAGAGTTGGAGGATTTGAGCTATAGGGAAATGTTGAATAGGCTGGGACTATTTTCCCTGGAGTGTCAGAGGCTGACGGGTGACCTCATGAAGGTTTATAAAATCATGAGAGGCATGGATCAGATAAATGGGCAGTGTCTTTTCCCTGGAGTGGGCAAGTCTAGAACTAGAGGGTAAAGGTTAAGGATGAGATGGGAAATATATAAAATGACTTAAAGGGCAACGTTTTCATGCAGAGAGTGGTTTGTGCATGGAATGAGCTGCTAGAGGAAATGGTGGAGGCTGGTACAATTGCAGCAGTTAAAAAGCATTTGGATGGGTATATGAAAAGGAGGGACTTAGAACGATATGGTCCAAGTGCTGGCAAATGGGACTCGATTAGGTTAGGATATTTGGTCGCATGGACAAGTTGGACCAAAGGGTTTGTATTTGTGCTGTACATCTCTATGACTATGACTCAATTAGATCACAGCTAACATTAACTATGTGGATGTAGACATGGAACATGAAGGCTGGCAAAAAAAATCCCGAAACTTTTGTAATTAAGTGAAAAGCTTAACTTTTTCAGTCACCATAAATCGATGGGTGTAATTAGAAATGAGCAGATTCACAGGATGTAATCCTCAAACCATTAATTTAAAAAATCATAAAATCACACATGATAAAACTTATTCAGTTGCTGTAAGGCAGTTAGTGGTCTTGATTATATCATTGCTGCTTATTCCATGGTGTCCTTTACTCTGTAGTGGTAGTTTTACAAATGTGTGCTGCCAGCAGGAAGTCTTGCCTGCCAGCAACACACATTGAGAATTCAAGACCAACTTTCTGTTAATGCAATGCAAGCAATGTTTTTGTTTAGGTCAAAACATGTTGGCATTGAAACAAATTAGTAAATACATTGCCAACTTGTGATTTTTTTTGCTTGCACGCTGAAGATATGGAATATATATATATATATATATATATATATATACTGTCCCAAAAGTAGCTCAAATGGATCTCTGCCCATCTTTTCCAGTGTGTCACTTCATACTGGAACTGATGGAGGTTTTCTGTATGCAGTAAGCAATTCCAGCGTGCAACTCATAAGAGTACAAAAAGGAAGATCCAGGCCAACCTCTCACCTCTCACCTTTGACCTGTGATTCAGTTTGAATTTGAAATCAACAGCAAGAATAGCGAGCCACCTTTTATACAACAACAATTCATTCTTCAGAAACAATTTGGAAAGCTGTATCTAAGTCAGCTGACGTTGTTTGTCACAAAAATATCTAAACTTCAAACTCAACTTGCAATTATACATATGCATAACATAACACTTGACGTCAGAGATGCTGACTTTTAATCTTATTGAAATATGTTGTCTTTTTCACCTTTTATAAGCTTTAGATCACCATGATCTCAAATAGTCAAAAATAATAGAAATTTCTATTTGATACTTTTTAGATTTCAGCCATTCACTGATAGTTTGGAAAATGCTGGCAACCACAAATTTTATGAAGCAATTACTTTTATTATTGACAGTGGAAGTCTTTCTCAAATAACCCTTCATTTCATAATGTCACTAGATACAATAAAAATTATTTGAACATTTAATATTATCTCTTCCGATCTAGCTTGCTTTTAGTTAATGATGGCTATACATAGGCTTAGTACAAATGCTTAGGGTGCTTCAGATATGACCAGTAAACAGCATTAAATGTGGTTATAAACATTGGATGCTATCTACAATCATTTGATTGTGTTAGTCAACAAGTGCAAGAGGTTCACTCTGAAACAATCAAGAAAAAAAGTGAATAAAGACACAAAATAACTAAATATAGAGATATGCTGCTCCTGATCTTTCTTCTTTGGCAAAGAAATAACTATTTTTAATTAATTTTTGCTTAACTGTGTAAATTGAGCAAACCAAGGCCTTAATTATGATTTATTCTGCCATAAATAGTTCTTCAGCATACAACTATTGTGAAGAATTACAACATGGTCTGACAATTGTGAGATGAAACAAACCTGTTCTGTAATTCACTTTGCAGATGTCTAGTTAGTCAATCCAGTGATCTGTAATCACAAACCCTGTCAGAAAATGAATGAATAATGGGCTGTGATAAAATGGTGGGATTTTCTACTTTGCTTGTTCCATGTGGTGAATGCCATCTGTAATTGTCAGGTCCTGTTGGCTTTGTTCTTTACTTGAGGATGGAAATTAAACCATGTTGACTTCATCAGTGGAAGCAGCAAACAAGGAGAGCTGGAAATGTTGGAAAGAGATTTGAGCTAGGCAGAGAAAGGTTTAACAAAAGGGATGGGGAGGTTTTTGAATCAACATTTTAGGATACATTCTTCTTCATCACATGGAAAGCACTCCTGCAAAGCTGATAGCCTACCCATTACAAAATCTATTTTATTTACAGATTGTATTACTATCCATGTGGTACAAATGTAAGTTTGCCCTAAATATTTTAACACTTAGCTGAAATGCTTAGCTGGAATAAAGTTTTGAAGCACATTTGTCCCAAAAATCTAATAATAGATCACAGTGGAATGGCAGGTATATCTTGACATGATGTGCCTATCACCACAAATATTCACCACTTATCTGCTGAGGACCAATGTTTCATACAAAATGTATGATATTGCAGGTAGTTGATTGAATATGTATTATAATTCTTTGCTGTATGATTCGGGTTTCTGTATACACCAACTAACCCCTGTTGACTCCATTACTGAAGTGCTAAAAATAACAGTTAAATGTCATGTGTACAGCAAAGCATACATTATCCTAATATATTTTGTTGATTTAAGAATAAGGCTAATTCATAAAACAAAATCATTTTTGATGCCAATTAGTTATCATTTAGTATCTGTTCAGCACAACTTTCTGGGAAGAAATAATTTGCATTTACAAAGCACCTTTCACAACTTCATTGTTTTAAAGCAATTAAGTACTTTGGAAGCTTCAACCATATGCCACCAATACTCCTGTCAATTTTCTTGCTGTAGAAATAAGCGTAGAGTATATTTTATTAATGTAAACTTTTATAAACATCAAATTGCCTACCACCCCTATACAAAATGACACTGCTTTAATTTTAATGCACATGTAACTGCTCGTTGGCTTCATACTTGAGCTCCATATCTCTGAGAGCATAGCGCCAATTTAATATGATATCATACGATGTCAGTTGACAGCAAGAACTAGAGTCATAGAGTCATATAGCACGGAAACAGACCCTTCAGTCCAACTTATCCACGCCAACCAGTTGTCCCAATGTGACCTAGTCCCATTTTCCAGTATTAGGCCCACATCCATCTAAACCCTTCCTATTCATATACCCATTCAGACCCCTTTAGTAATGTTGCAATTGTACCTGCCTGCACCACTTTCTATGGAAGTTCATTTCAGACATGCACCACCCTCTGCATGAGAAAGTTACTCTCAGGTCCCTTTTAAACCTTTGCCGTCTTACCTTAAACCTAGTTTTGGACTCCCCGGAAAAAGAGCTTGGTTACTCATCCAATCCACACCTCTCATGATTGTATAAAGACACCTATAAGGTCACCCCCCTCAGCCTCTGACGCTCAAGGAGAAAAAGCCCCAGCGCATTCAGCATCTACCAAAACTCAAACCCTCAAGTCATGCAACATCCTTATAACTCTTTTCTGCACCCTCTCAAGTTTAACAGCATCCTTCCAATGAAGGTGACCAGAATGATACGCAGTATTCTAAATGTGGCCTCACCAATATCCTGTACAGCAATAACATGATGCCCCAACTCCTATACTCAATGTTCTGATCAATGAAGGCAAGTGTGCTATACGTCTTCTTTGCCAGCTTGTCTACCTGTGATTCCACTATCAAGGAAGTGTGTACCTGCATCCCTTGGTCTCTTTGTTTGACAACTCCCCAGGGCCCTACCATTATTGTTTAAGTCCTGCCTTGATTTGCCCTACCAAAATATTACACCTCGTATTTATCTATATTAGCAATACAGAGACACAGAGTAAGACAGACAGAGAGACAGAGAGAGACACAGAGAGACAGACACAGAATTAGACAGAGAGAAAGAATGAGAGAGACATAGAGAGAGAGAGAGAGAGAAAGAAAGAGAGAGGAGACAGACAGAAGCAGAGATAGAGAAAGGAAAAAAATGATTGAGCATGACAGGGAGAGACAGAGAGAGAGCGAGTGAGGATGTCAGGGTGAGGAAAGATGGACTGTTGGAAAGGGTGATCTGGGTACAGAAGTGAAATTGGTGTCAGGGTTTTTGAAACTCCACCACAGCATGAGCTCAAAGCGTGACTCGATGATATGGGAAATCCTCTCGGTGTGAGTCTAATGTTTCTGCTCTAAAATGAAGATAGCGCAGTTAAAAATATGAAAAACAAGATAAGAATGCAATGTGATTAGTGAAACCTGTTCTGTAACATGGAAAAGTCATGTTCAGTTTGAGAGAACAGTGTCCTTTCCCATTCTTGCTTCTTAATGCTTTATACCCATGTTATTTTATTCTCTTCCTTCCCTTGGTTTCTCCCACACTTTTATACTTTTCTTTAAATGGAAGCACAAGGACAGTGATAAATGTCTTAGCCTCTGATCATCATGCTTCTAATCTGACCACCAGGGAGGTAGCAAGTGTAGCGCTAGGGTGGTTTACTCTCTGATTTTATTTTTGCCCTTTATTTTGGGGGATCAACTCATCAAATACCCAGTGTCTTCTCTTCAGAACAAACTTGAAGTCGGGAACTCTTAATTCTGGAACTATTTATGAGGAATTAAACAGACAAAAATTATCTTACTGCTCTGTGAAACATAACACTGGAGGACTGCGCCTTTCTGCCTCTCCTGGAATACTAAGATTCATCACAATTCACATTTTTATTCATGCAACCTATGAAATCTAAATTTGTAAGGACTTGTCAATGTAATAAGTTTGAATATAATAATGTAGCTATTCTGTGTACTTTTCCCTTATATGTGTGGTCATAAAAAACAAATGCATTCTCCAAATGGAAATACGTCTATGAAAAGCAAACTCAAAATATTAAATACTGAAATGGATGTCATAAGTATAAGTCATAATTTAATTTCAACCTTTTCCTTTAAATGTCAATGCAAATAAAAATACGTCTTTGACGTTCTTGAGTATATGTCTTTATTGGTTTCATATGATAACCTTTTTGGAGAGTGCATAAGAATTTATTGCACATCTGTTCAGTATTTTCTTTTTTATTAGGAAAAAGGGGATGAAACAAGTTTCCACCCACCTTCCCCCACCATAGCCACCAATGCCTTCTCTTCCCTGTACAGATGCATCAAACATTATTAGAGGTGGAGCAAACATGCGATGGATTTATTGATTATTTCATAAACTATCCTGAAAAGGCTTTGGTAAGGAAAATAAGTTAAACATAGAGGTCCAAAGGTGTAGGAGAAAATATGAAAACTTCATGCCAATGTTGGAATCATGCAGTGCAGTTTGCAATAACTAAAGGACAAAGTCCACATCTTTAATTCAGTAGTGGCTAGTAAATAAGTGGAATGAAAATCAAACTACTCTGGTTTATTGGTACACATGTGTAGAATTGTAGATCAGCTGGCTTTTATTTTCTGGGATGGGTCAGCCACTGTTTTGTAAATGTTTTTCTCCTAACTGCTTCCCCCTCCCTTACAATCAGTGGCCCATTGCCCAGCTAAGGACTTTAGTATATAATCTGCCTGTAGTCCATGGCCAGAGCCAAGTATAGCAGTATGCCTTGTACTTTGATATTTCTGAAATTGTCTGCTGTGTTTAAGTGATTAGCATCTGCTAATTTTCTCTAGAGTTAACATTACAGACAATGGGAATATTTATTATTAGTAGTTGTAGTTACAGAGGTATAAGGAAAGAATTGCCTAAAGTGAGCTGGGAAAATATACTAAGAGGAAGTGTCTGGTGAGCAGAGGCAGATATTTAAGCAGATTTGTCAAAAATCTAGGCAAAATTTTGTACAATCAAAAAGGACTCAATGAGAAGAATTGAACCACCTATGGTTAACAAAGATGGTCAAGGAAAGTATCTAATCAAGTCTCTAAGACACACAAAGCAGTGAAGACTAATGGTCGAGCAGAGGGCTGAGATTTTTTGGACCACCAGCCAATGACTAAAATGTTAATAAGTAGAAAGGAAATTGACTATGAAAGTAAATTAACAAGAAACATAAAAACAACCAGGAATAACTGCTATGAGCATATAAAAAGAAAGAGGATGAATGAAGTGTGTGGGAGACTTGGAGGATGCTACTGGGGGAGTGACAATGGGGAACAGAGAAATGAAAGGTAAGTTTTTGCATTGATCTTCATGGTGAAAGACACTCTTAATATCTCAAAGCTAATAGATAAGCAAGGTGCTAATGGGAGGAAGCATTTTTCAGAGTCTCCATCACTAGTGACAAAGTCATTAACAAATTAGTGGGACTAAAAGCAGAAAATATGTCAGGATCTGATGACTCACAATGAATGGATTTAAGGGAAGTGGCTGCAACGATGCTGGAGGCATTGATCAAAATATCACTGAAATCATTGCATTCCAGGAATGTTCTGGCAGACTGGGAAAGTGTTAACACGATGCCCTTGTTCAAGAAGGAAGGGTGACCGCAATTAGGGAACAATAGGCCTGTTAGCCTAAGATATGCCATTGGAAAATGTGCTACAGTCCACTATGTAGGAATAAATAACAGGACATTTTGGAAAGTTTAATTCAACCAGAATCAACATTGTTTTGTGAAGGAGAAATAAAGTTTGACAAATTTGCAAGAGTTCTTTGAGGATATGATTAGATTACTTACAGTGTGGAAATAGGCCCTTCGGCCCAACAAGTCCACACCTAGCCTCTGAAGAACAACCCACCCAGACCCATTCCCCTACATTTACCCCTTCACCTAACACTAAGGGCAATTTAGCATGGCCAATTCACCTAACCTGCACATCTTTGGACTGTGGGAGGAAACCAGAGCACCTGGAGGAAACCCACGCAGATACGGGGAGAATGTGCAAACTCCACACAGACAGTTGCCCGAGGTGGGAATTGAACCTGGGTCTCTGGCGCTGTGAGGCAGCAGTGCTAACTGCTGTGCTACCGTGCACAGGGGATATAGATGGTTTCAGTAAGTGAGCAAAAAATTACCGGATGGAATTTTAAATAGGAAAGTACGAGGTCATGTACATTAGTAGGAAGATTCAAAGGACAGACTATTATTCAAATGGTGAGAGACACCAAAAAGTGCAGCACAAAGAGATCTAGGTATTCTTGTGCATGAAACACAAAATAGCATTTGGATGCAGAATGTAATTGAGGATACAAATGGAATTTTAGTATTTGTCATTAAGGGTTAGAGTTTAAAGGTATGGAGGTTTTGTCAGAACTCAACGGGATGTTGGTGAAGCTGTATCTGGGGTGCTCTGTATAGTTTGGGCCCATATTTAAGAATGGATGTCTTGGCATTGGAGGCAGTTCAAACTGGATTCACAAATCTAATTCTTAAGATGAGGAGTTGACTTATCAAGAACAGCTAAGATTAGATTACTTACAGTGTGGAAACAGGCCCTTCGGCCCAACAAGTCCACACCAACACGCTGAAGCGCAACCCACCCATACATTTACCCATTTGGCATGGCCAATTCACCTGACCTGCACATCTTTGGACTGTGGGAGGAAACCAGAGCACCCAGAGGAAACCCACACAGACACGGGGAGAATGTGCAAACTCCACACAGTCAGTCGCCTGAGGCAGGAATTGAACCCAGGTCTCTGGCGCTGTGAGGCAGCAGTGCTAGCAATTGTGCCACAGTGCTGCCTATAGGTTAGGGCTTAATACATTACAGCTTAGAAGAATGATGGGTAATCTAAACATGCAAAAATGGAGGAGCTTTGACAGAGTAAATGTTAAGAAGAAACTAAAACTTGAGCTAAGGGGCATAGTTACAGAATAAAGGAACAATTATTTAAAACTGTGATGCAAAGGAACCTATTTATCTAGAAGATAGTAGATATCTGGAATTCTTTACTGAAGTGAGTTGTGGATGCTAGAATAAAAACATTTTTTAAGATATTTACAAATATAGTGGACAGATGATTGGAATATCAAGGAATTGACGTCTATGATGAGTGGGCATGAAAGAGAAGCTGAAGCCTGAAGCAAATCAACCATCATTTTGCTGAATGATGGGTCAGGCAGGAGGAGTCAAATGGCCTACTCCTGCTCTGGAGATGGCAGTGTTGGACTGGGGTGTACAAAGTTAAAAAAATCATGTAACACCAGGTTATAGTCCAACAGATTTAATTGGAAGCACACTAGCTTTCAGAGCGCCACTCTTTCATCAGATGTTTGAAGGAACGGTGCTCCGAAAGCTAGTGCTTCCAATCAAACCTGTTGGACTATAACCTGGTATTATATGGTTTTTTAACTTTGTACACCTGCTCCTACTTCTTCTGAACTTACAGAGAGAATGGAGGTCTAGTTGCAATATTCTGGACATCAATGTATGCCCCACCAAAATGTTTTTTTATGCATCAGATATTTAAGGAGATTTATGAAAAGGGCAGACAAATGATATTATGATCAAAAAATACACTCAATTTCTTTGGCACACTCAAAAAGAGCTCTTTACGGCAAACGCTTACCTTGCAAAAAGTAAAAGATTTTCATTCAAGATTTTAAATGGATTTTATTTGGTCTTGGATCTCATGAGCATCACACCCTTAAGTTATTTATTTATGCAAAAATCACATTATTGTGTGTTCTAAACCATGAGTTCTGAATCTCAGACATGCCACACAAAGGATGTAGAAAAAAACACTAAACAGAAAGCAAATCACTCTTGATCTATCTCTTTAAAAAAACTAAAATAACTGCAGACGCTGGAAATCAGAAACAAAAACAGAAATTGCTGGAAAATCTCAGGTCTGGCAACATCTGTGGAGAGAAGTCAAAGATAACGTTTTGGGTCCTGTGACCCTGCTTCAGAACTCATGGTAGCTTGGAAAGAGTTGTTTTATATGCAAAAGATAGGGTGGGGAGTGGGGGTGAGCAGTAAATCATAGGTGGAGATAGAGCCCAAAGAGAGAACAGAACAGTTGGCCAGACAAAAGAGTGGCTAATGGTCAGCCTAGGAAAATGAATGCCTGCTAATGGGTCTATTAGTGGCTAACAATGGGTTATGTAATAGCAGACAATGTGATAACGAGGCTGGTTTGTGGGGATTGTACTAAGCACAAGGAAGATGGTGCCTCAAGTCCTAAAATTGTTTGATTTGATATTGAGTCCAGAAGGCTGCAGATATCCAAATGGAAAATGAGGTGCTGTTCTTCCAGCTTGCACTGACCTTTGCTAGAATACTGCAGCAAGCTTGAGCCAAAGATGTTGGTGAGGGAACAATGTGGTATGTTTAAGTGGCAGGCAACAGGAAGCTCAGGGTCTTTTTTGTGATCAGAATATAGGTCGTTTGCAGTAGTCAGCCAGTCTACAGTTTGTTTCCCCAAAGCAGGGGGGACCACATTGTGAGCAGCAAATGCAGGTTAGATTAAGTGAAGTGCAGATAAATTGCTACTCCATCTGGAAGATGTGTTTGGGCCCTTGGATACTGAGGGAGGAAGAAGTTAATGGGCAGGTATTATACCTTCTATGGTTGCAGGTGAAGGTGCCATGGGACTGTGGGTGGTGCTGGGGAGTGAAAGAGGAGTGGACCAGGCTGTCCCGGAAGAATTAGTCCTTGCAGAAGGCTGAAAGGGAGGATAGGGGGTTATGTGTCTGATGATGGAATCCCACTGGAAGTGTCAGAAATGGCAGCTAATGATCTTTTGGATGTGAAGGATGTGGATGTGCTGGGGGAGGAGCTGCTAGGTGAGTACAAGGGTGAAAGTGAGCACTGCAGACGCTGAAGATCAGAGTCGAAGAGTGTGCTGCTGGAAAAGCACAGCCAGTCAGGTAGCATCCAAGGAGCAGGAGAATCTATGTTTCAAGCATAAGCTCTTCATCAGGAATCTTCCTGATAGAGAGCTCATGCTCGAAACGTCAATTCCCCGCTCCTCGGATGCTGCCTGACCAGCTGTGCTTTTCCAGCATCACACTCTTCAGCGAGTACAAGGTTGACCCTATCACTGTTGTGAGAGGGAAGAGAGGGGCTGAGGGTTGAAGTGCAGGAGATGGGTCAGACCAGGCTGAGGGCCCCGTCAACTACAGTGCTGGGGAATCCTCGGTTGAGCAAGAAGGTGGACATTTCGAAGGCTTCGATGTTGAAGTTGGCATCATCAGAACAGAGGCGGAGGAAGTGGGAGAATGGAGTGAAGTCCTTACAGGAAGTAGAGTGTGAGGACATACAGTCAAGGTAACTCTGGCAGTCTGTTGGTTTGTAGTGAATATTGATGGCCAGCCTAAGTCCAGAAATGGAAACAGAGATGTCAAGGAGGGGAAAGGAGGAGTCAAAGATGGACCAGATGAAGCTGAGAGTGAGGTGGAAATTGGAAGTGAAATTGATCAACTTCAAATTGCAAACAAGAGAGAGAAAAACAGTACCAATGATATCATTGATATACTGGAGAACGAGTTGTTTGTGATGGCCGGAATAAGGCTGGAACACGGAATGTTCCATGTCTCCCATAAAGAGACAGGCATAATTGGCATCCATGTGGGTACTCATGGCCACCTTTGACCATGAAACGTCTTCATTTCCTTTCAGGCATTAAGGAGCACAAGATGCAACAAGTCAGAGATATCAACAACTCATCAGAACCTTCCTCTCCTCCCCTCCCCACCCCTTCTTTCTGACTCCATCCCCACTCCCTACCCCACCTCCTGTCATGTATTCACTATCCCTTCTGACCTTTGGCTACAAAGAAACAGCCAAGCAACACGTCAATTGAACATTCAAATTTCAAAGTAATTTCGAAATGGGATATTGTCATAAGCTCTCCAGTGCAAATAAATCACTTCATAGAAAGTTTCACTACCTTCTTTATTTGTAACATCTTCAAAGAAGTTGAGCGTGTTTCTCTCATCATTCATGGAACAGCTCTTTGTACAGCGACCACAGCTTCTGTGGTTGAATCCTATAGATGAGTTCCAATGAGCCTGTGTGGGCAATAACAGAAAGAAAGTGGCTCCTCAGTAACATGATCGATCAATCAGCAATCAAAAAACACAAAACTAAAATCTTAAAAGTTTCCAGCAAACACTGGTACATGGTATGATGCCTCTACGTAAACCCTGCATATTGTTTCTTAGAATCCCTACAGTGTGAAACCAGGCTATTAAGCCCAACAAGTCCACACCAACCCTCTGAACAGCATCCAACCCAGACCCATCCCCCTACCCTATAACCCTGAATTTCCCATGGCTAACACACCTAGCCTACATACTATGGATAATTTAGCATGGCCAATCCACCCAACCTGCACATCTTTAGACTGTGAGAGGACCTGGCGGAAACACACGCAGAAATGGAGAGAACATGCAAACTCTACACAAACAGTCGCCCAAGGGTGAAATCGAACTTGGGTTCCTGGTCCTGTGAGGCATCAGTGCTGACCACTGAGCCACCATGCTACCATTTCTCTAATTAAGATGTCTACTGTACAAGCCTTTTGGTGCATACACCGTAACAGATTATATGTGCAGCAACAGTAATAAGAATTTCTTTCCCCAATTTCAGTCCCCATGGTACCCAAGACAAGGAGTTTTTAATGATAATGTGCATGATTTATAGTCCAAGGTATGAAGTTAGAAGCTCCTGCACCTTCTGCATACTATGGAATATTGATAGGCGATTGTTACTTTGTCAGTTAGTGTCAATCTTTACAACTCATATGACATTACTTATGCCTGTCAGTCATGAATAGGATTCATTTGTAATGTTGAATGTTCAAGATTATTGCAACCAGGAGTTTTAGTTAACACAATTGATCAACGCACAAGATCCACATAAAGCACTATGTGATAGCAAATATCTTTTATTGGCTCTTTGTGGGTGTCTGTCTGATACTTTTGCCCTTTACTGGACCTCACATTACACTAAAGTGGAGGCCCCGAACACAGAGGAAAGAAATAATAATGCTACCACTCTGGGCATGTGGCAGCTATTTCCATTTCACGTGTGATATAGATGAGCATGGGTAGGCAGCACAGGTAATGGTTCACAAAGTGATTCACAGGCTCAGTTTCTATCTGCATGGAGAATAGGAAATTTCACATAAATAAGGTAAGGTTAGGTATAAATGAGATGTAAAGGCATGTAAATAGGCCTCTCGACCTGCTGCGCTTTTCCAGCAACACATTTTTAAACAGTGAGATTCTTGGCATCAAGGAAAGAATTGATTTTTCACTCAAGGTTTGAACAACAAAGTGAGAAATTTGCGAGTGAGTAGTGAGAGGCCTATTTACATGCCTTTACATCTCATTTATACCTAACCTTACCTTATTTATGTGAAATTTCCTATTCTCCATGCAGATAGAAACTGAGCCTGTGAATCACTTTGTGAACCATTACCTGTGCTGCCTACCCATGCTCATCTATATCACACGTGAAATGGAAATAGCTGCCACATGCCCAGAGTGGTAGCATTATTATTTCTTTCCTCTGTGTTCGGGGCCTCCACTTTAGTGTAATGTGAGGTCCAGTAAAGGGCAAAAGTATCAGACAGACACCCACAAAGAGCCAATAAAAGATATCTGCTATCACATAGTGCTTTATGTGGATCTTGTGCGTTGATCAATTGTGTTAACTAAAACTCCTGGTTGCAATAATCTTGAACATTCAACATTACAAATGAATCCTATTCATGACTGACAGGCATAAGTAATGTCATATGAGTTGTAAAGATTGACACTAACTGACAAAGTAACAATCGCCTATCAATATTCCATAGTATGCAGAAGGTGCAGGAGCTTCTAACTTCATACCTTGGACTATAAATCATGCACATTATCATTAAAAACTCCAGCAACACATGTTTAAGCTCTGATCTCCAGCAATTGCAGTCCTCACTTTCTCCAAGAATCTCACTGTCCCAATCTTGCCACATTTTCCCATATGACTTGCCATTGTCCATATTATTCAGAGTCTGGAAAAATCCAGCCCCTAGTTTTCTATCATTACTGACTTGCATTGTCTAGTTTTATTTCAAAATTCCAACATCCACCTTTCCTTAATCACACTTTTCTTATCTAGAAACTTTAGTTACTCACAAATTGAATGCTTACATTTATCAGAACACTCTAGTTATAAGTGTTGGTGTTGCTGTCGTTACGCTTTTCATATTGCTGAATAGCATGAAACTACATTTAGACTTCTATTGGTATAGTTTCTGCCTTTCTGAAGAATGAACAATATGTGGCCCATCTGTAGGAATCAAGGAGCAATAAGCAACTACAGCTCAGCAAAGACTTTAACAAATTAAGAAAAACCACATCAGTCCTGCAGCAAACAAAAACAAGTGTTCGAATATGATTGTGCCATGAATTGATCTAAACGCTATAGTCAGAATGTCTCATTAAATGAAGCAACCCAGTGAAGTGGTTAAGTGTAATTTCAGACACTTTCAACAAAGCAACGAGGATGATTATAATCTGCCTCTACAGATGCTGGAGTGAACTGAAGAAGCTAATAAGTGTAATAACATAGAACAGTGACCAACAATCATGCAATTATTCTGTGCACACACATTCCTCTCAGTAGCTCTCCAGCATGATTCTTTGAATGTATAATAGTTATTCATACTGATTCAAAATCTGAAAGTGAGGCTATGTGGACACTATAAAAGCTGAAGAGGTGAATTCAAAAATCAACGGAGTTTTGTTGAAATTTCAGGATGGTCTTATTTACATGGGCTACCAATAAGGTTTTCATTCATAGCTGCAAAGTACAGGTTATGGTAAACTTCTTTCAGACACTCCTCATGTTCTTCAGTTCACTTATGCTGCTCTTCTGTTCAGTATTGCCAAGTTATCATTCATGCCTTGATAACTAATATCCAAAACATGTTTTAGCTTGGTAGCTGAACAGAAGTAGACTTCATTCGTTAACACTCAGAGAACAGATTCTTAGAGTACAAGAATGTTTCCGAATGCTGAATGAGCCTATAATCAATTCATTCACAAGCTGCTTTTTTATAGTTTAGAGAAATTCTAACTGGAGCCCATTAATAGTTTGGAGAAACTCTTACTAGAGCCCATTAAGAATATTTCTCATCTGTAGAATGTTGTAGCACAACTAAGTTTGACTAATTGCTGTAGTTCAGCATTATATGTACACAGCATTTGTTTAACAAGTCACTGATAGCAGGTGAAAGTGAGGACTGCAGATGCTGGAGATCACAGTCAAGATTAGAGTGGTGCTGTAAAAGCACAGCAGGTCAGGCAGCTGCTCGGATGCTGTCTGACCTGCTGTGCTTTTCCAGTACCGCTCTAAGTCACTGATAGCAGTCAGCTCACCTGACAAACCTTCTCAATCGAGAAAAGAAGTGTATAATAAGATACTATAAGACAAATTATAGAGTAACAATGAAGTTCTAGAAATCTGATTATAGATAAGGCAAAATGCCAACAGATTTGTGGATGGGCTGTTGCAAAATGGAGTGGATTTTGGTTACCGTGGGATCTTATGCTAATCCCTTATGTTCTAATGAATCCTCAGTAGAGCTCTCACCAGCTAAAAGGCTCAGGAACTCTACAGCTAAAAGCAATTGATGCCAGATGGCATTGATTACCTTGTTTATCTCAGCAAATTACTCCTTTCAAAGTTAAAAATATTTTTTGCTGTTTTCTTAGTCCTGCAAGGGCCTCAGGGATCTTCTGGTGAAGAGGTTGATAACAGTTTTGCCCTACTCATATAGATTGGAGTAAGCATCACTGAAGGAGTCTTATTGGCAGTCCACCTTGACCATGTAAATAAACCCATCCCTGAAATTTCATCTCTCTTACATTTTACTGGACAGGAAGGTCAAGGTTCTGCTCCACACACTTTTCAGCAGTAAGTGAGTCCAAGGAAGAATCCTAAATCTATGAGAGCATTTTGATTGTTACCATTGCATTAATATTAAATCATTTTTGTATAGAATTATAAGAGGTCATGCTGTAAAGCTGACAGCCTAGTGCGTTGAAGCCAAATGCAACAAAATCAAACAACTTTATCGACTTTTTACAATGTTTCAAAGATTAAGAGAAATGAGGGATTAGTACCATTCCTGCATTTAAACAATGATACACAGTGAAAGCAAGGCAACTCACCATGTTTGCTTTGACAGCACTTTCCAAAGTTGTGATCTCTACCATCTTGAAAACCAAATGCAAGAGAAATACACCACGTGTAAGTTCCCTTCCAAACCACACACCAGACTGACTTGGAACTATTTCAATATTCCTCACTATTGCTAAATGAAAATCCTGATCACCCTTTTTAACAGCATTGAGGGTGTTACTGGGGGTAATACACCAAGGTTTACAATGGTTCAAAGAGGCAACTTACTACTATCCTCTCCAGAGCAATTAGGGAATGGCATTTTGTTGGTTGAATCATTGACACCCATTTCCCATGAATAAATGAACAAGAAATATTGTTATAATTGATAGTGTGTTACAAATCATTCAAGAAGTCTGGCATGTACATTTACAGCATACCATAATCTGGATCTATAGATAGTAATGGCAGAGATTCCAATCTCCTCTTCATGACAAGGCTGACCAGTAAATGCACCTGTTCTTACCAGATATTGGCAAGTTCTGAAAGGTTTTACAGAATGACAATCATCCGATTTTGCCACATTATGAATGCACCTTCCTAAACTATCAAGTCCTGGGGTGAGACTCAAGCCTGAACCTTTTGACTCTAAGCCAGAGGTGCTGTCCACTGTGTCATAAGATTTTCATTTCAAAATTGCTAAGGAAAAGCTAAATAATCACAGGAAGGAGCAGAGACTGGAAAATTACCTTCATTAGATTTGATGAAGAGGCTTGTGTAGACCATAAACACAGGTCAGGATCCATTGTGCCAAATGGCACATTTCTGGCTGAACATTCTATGTAATTTCTTATAAGTATGAATACTTCTTATCTGTGTCTGGAGGGAGGTGCAGAACAGCTGTACCATACTAAATAGAATACCTTCAAGCTATGTTAGATGTGTGGTTAATTTTAATTTTGACATTAATTACAAATCTAAATCTATAGCTGTTAAGGATAGTGACATGTTGGCATAATTATCACCAGGAAATCTAAAACATTCAGAAGTCCTACAAAGGAGTGTGACTATTACCACTGTGCACGTGCACATGGTATTTTACTGTCAAAACACACATTGTTTGCAAGCAGCATAGCCTCACCAAACATGATGAAAAAAAGTAAAGGTCACAAGGAGAATTATATAGATCCCTGTTAAATACAATTGAGTGAAATATAAAAGGGCTGTTTCAGTTGGGATGATTTTACAAAAACAAGTTTTGACAGTAAGCAACCACTGAACACTGCATGCTATTCCATCAAAGTGAAAAATTACAATTACATTTAGGTGATGTATAGGCTGGAAACTCATGGCCTGGGCCCTGAATTAGGGCATCCACAGTGCTGAAGGATGAAGTTCCAAGTATTTGACCCAGTTGCAAAAAAGAAACAGTGATACATTTCCAAGTCAGGATGGTGAGTGTATTGTGGTTTTCCTTTGTATCTGTTGCCCTTGTTCTTCTTAATGGTAGTGGTCATGGGTTTGGAAGCTGCTGACTAAGGGGCCTTGATGAGTTGTTCAAATGCATCCTGCAGTGGATACACTTAGTTGTCATCATACATTAGTAGTGAAAAGTATGAATGTTGAAGGTTGATGTGTCATTCAAGAGGGTTTTTTTTACTCTCAATGATGTTGAGTGTCTTCGAGTAATAGAATCATAAAGATATACAGAATAGAAACAGACCATTCAGTCCAACTCGTCCAGGATGACCAGATAGCCTAAATTAATCTAGACCCATTTGCCAGCACTTGGCCCATTATCCCTCTCAACCCTTCCAATCCAGATGCCTTTTGAATGTTGTAATTGACACCAGCCTCCACCATTTCCTCTGGCAGCTCATTCCATGCATGCACCACCCTTAGCTTGAAAACGTTCCCCCTTGGGTCCCTTTTATATCTTGCCCCTCTCACCTTAAACCTATGCCCTCCACTTCAGAACTCACCCATGCCAGGAAAAAGACCTTGTCTATTTACCTTATCCATGCCTCTCATGATTTTATAAACGTCTATAAGGTCACCCCTCAGACTCTGACACTCCAGAGAAAACAGCCCCTGCCTATTTAACCTTTCCCTGTAGTTCAACCCCTCCAACCCTGGCAAAACCCTTGAAAATCTTTTCTGAGCCTTTTCAGGTTTCACAGGTTGTTGGAGCTGTGCTCATCATGCAAGTGGAGACTATTCTATCGCACTCCTGACTTATGCTTTGTAGATGGTGGACAGCCATTGGGGAGTGAGGAGCTGAGAAGGTTATTGCAGACTTCTTGGCCTTTGATTGCTCTTGTAGCTACAGAACTTATATGACTGGGTCCAGTTCAGTGTTTGGACAATGATAACACCAAAGATATTGGTAGTGAAGGATTCAGCAATTGTAATGTTATTGAACATCAAGGGAAAGTGTTTAGATTGTCTCTTGTTGGAGCTGGTTATTTTCTGGCACATATGTGGTACTTGTAATTTGCTCTTTATTGTCCAGGTCCTGCTGTATTTGAGCTTGTACTGCTTCAGTTTCTGAGAAGTCACAAATGTCCAAATTGACACTGAACTGGACCAACTAAAAACTACTGATGCAATTATCAGGAAGTATCCCCATTTTTGACTTCATGATCAAAGAAAGGTCATTGGTGAAGAAACTGATGATGCTTGGGCCTCATTACACTAGCATTGATCCCCTGGTTCAACAGTTTCATGACCATGGATCAGAAATCCAAAGTATTATGGACAGTCTGTAAAAAGAGAGACACAGGGAAAGTCACACCAGAAAGATCAAATTGGAACTTCAAACAAAAACATTTCAAAGAGAAAAGTAGCAAGACAAAACAGAATGAACTGTGATCTTTTATGACTGAAAAAGTAATGAGCGGCTAATGATTCCTGGCTCAACAGCAAGAAATTCCTTGCAGATTATATTCCAAACTGCAGGTACATTTTGGGTTTTCCACTTTGAAAAATACACAAGGCCAGAGGCTTAAAGGGCAGTTTCATCCTCACTGGGATGTGCTTGTTGGCCTGAACATTCTCACCACTAACACCGGTAAGTTAAGGTGCCTATGTACATTAGTCTCGGTTTGAGTGTTAGCATGCTGGAGTCACCTTTTCTTTTGAATCTATCTGTATGTGTGCTATGTTACTAATCCTTCTCACATTTATTTATTAATTATCTTCACAAATAAACAGAGGGACCTTGGGGTGCATGTCCAACGATCCCTGAAGTCAGCAGGACAGTTTAGTAGAATAGTCAAGAAGCCATTTGAGACACTTGCCCATATAAGTCATGGGAGAAAGTAAGGACTGCAGATGCTGGAGATCAGAGTTGAAAAGTGTGGTGCTGGAAAAGCACAGCAGGTCAGGCAGCATCCAAGGAGCAGCTCGGATGCTGCCTGACCGGCTGTGCCTTTCCAGCACAACACTTTTCAACTTCATCAGTCATGGCATAGATTATAAAAACAAGGAGGTTAATTTGGTGCTGTACATAGCTGGAGTACTGTGTGCAGTTCTGGTTGCTGCACTATAGGATGGTCTGCTGCATTGGAGATGGTGCAAAGGACAATAAAAAGCATTTTAGCTATGAAGAGAAGCTGAATAGACTCAGGTTTTTTTTTTCTTTCGAGCAGTGAAAGCTGAGGGGGAACCTGATTGAGGAGTATGAGTACATACTCATTGATTATGAAACAGTTGTTCCCCTTTCTTGAAGGGTTGATAATGATAAGGCATAATTTTAAGGTGAAGGGCAGCAAGCTTAGAGGGATTTTGAGCAAAAGGATTCTTCACACAGAGGGTAGAATCTACTGCCTGTGTGGGTAGTGGAGGTAATGAAATGTCATCGCATTCAAGGCTATGAGCCAAGTAGTGGAAAGTGGTATCAATGTAGATAAGGCAACATAGACTCACTGGGCCAAAGGGCCTTTTCTGTGTTGTATGACTCTATGATTCCATTACTATGACTTTGTTAACATAAGAAAGCCTGATCAAATTGGCTCATTTTAAAACATAAGTTCATTTATATCAAGAAGAAAAGGGAACAGATCAGTTTTTAAGTACAACTTCTTGAGATCAATGTAGGGAACAGGTGAATAAAGGAGAACCAGATGATGGGCTCAGTGATTCGGGACATATCATCTAGAACTGTAACAAATGAGAACCTCACCCAGGGTCTGCATATACTGAAGGTAATGGTTGGATGGGTATGCTGGGCCATAGGTGACTGATGGTTGTTGAATACAATTCTGCTCCTGTTGATGGCCCACAGTGCCTCGCGGACACCCAGTTTTTGAGTTCCTAAATCTATTCAAAGTCTGTCCTTTTTAGCACAATGATAGTTCCACAAATGGAAGATGTGCTCAATGTGATGACTGGACTTCATCTCCACAAGGACTGTGCACTGTTACTCAGAGCAGCATTGTCATGGACGGATATGTATGTAACATATAGATTCTTTGAGACAAAATCAAATCGGTTTTTCCTTCTTGCTGGTTCCCCCATCACAGGCCTTAAGGACTCAGCAAGATCAATCAGTTATGGTGCTAAGGATGCATTCTTGGAGATAGACATTATAGCCCACACCCATCCTCACCTTGCCATTCCTAGTGTTTCCTTCAAGTGGTGTTCAGCATGGAGGAATACTGATTCATCAAATGAGTGGTTGGGAGGTTGTGTGTGTGTGTGGTAATCAGCAGCAGGTTTCCTTATCCATGATTGAACTGATGCAAAGGATTCCAGGGAATCTGAAGTCAATTTTGAGGGCTTTCAGGGCAGCTCCCTCCCATATATCAACGTGGGGTGGTGGGACTGGATGAGGCATGCTGATGGTGGTGTCTGGGACATTGTCTGTCAGGTATGATTCCATGCGGATGACTATGTGTGGCTTAACTAATCAGTGTGTTAGGTCTCCCAATTTTTGCACAAACCTCCAGATGTTAGTAAGGAAGACTTTGCAGAATCAACAGGCTCTGTGAACTGTTGTCATTTCAGGCTTAGGTTAATGCCAATGAACAATGTGGTATCATGCCTACTGTCTTTCCTGTAGCAACTTGATGCAACTGAGTGAGTGGCTTGTGAGGCAGTCAAGAACATTGCTTTGGATCTGAAGTCACATGTAAGTCAGATCAGGTAAGGATGGCAGAATTCCTTCCTGAAAGGACTCTAGATAGCTTTATTTTGACAATCGATCATGCTTGTATGGTCAACATTACCAAGAAAAACTTTATTTAAAACTTCCTTATATAATAGCTTTTTCATGGATATTTTTCTAATCAACCCATTCAGAGATGGTTTTACACACCACTTGATTAGGTGGGACTTGAGCCCAGGTCTCCACAGCCCAGAGGTATGGACACTACTACTGAGCCACAAGGGCCCTCAATAGCTTTTACTACCCCAGATTTATAAATTGAAATCAGCTCCAGATGCCAACCCATGGCCTTGAAGTCTAAATTGATCATTCAGTGATCTTATCCACATGCTACTGCCTCTCCAGGTCAGGCAGCGTCTGTGGAGAGAAAAACAGAGTTAACATTTCAGTCAATGATCTTCATCTCAACTGGAAGAAGACAGAAAGGTAATAGGGTTTAACCAGTACAATGGTGGTGAAAAGGGAGACAGAAGGAAAGAACAGAAGAGAGAGTTCTGAGAAGCAGATGAAAGCAGGTTTGATTCAACAGTGAAAGGTAGGATGGTGCAAGGAGGTAGTTATGAGAAAATGTGGATCTAAAGATGGTGTAAATGGGAAACAGCAGAATCATCACTAACACAGGTTATAAATTAGATTTACATATTAAGGAGTATCAAGTAAAGCAACCAACATTCGGACACCACATGTTTCTTAACATGAGGTTTAACTGTCACTTATAAGCCAATTTGCAGCAGTTCAGAGTGTGCACTGTTGATAAAATAGCGGCATAACATCAGAATTGGATCTTCTGATTATGTATTCAACTTAGATAATGTAGTAAGGTTCCCCCTTGGGGATGCTGCCTCACACACTTGGACTCAACATCATAGGAAGTAGAACTTAAATGTGACATGAAACTGAGTCAAGAAGAGATAATCTAACAGGAGATTCCCAACTATCTATTGAAACTGTTACTCACCAGGAAGTTAAATTCTACTACTGTGTGACTTGCACATGGATAGCATTATCCCTTGATAGTCAGAGTGAGATTTGCAATGCCACATTTTAATTTCAAAAGTTACTGCTGTCCAACCATCAGAGAAACATAACTGCAAACTTACTATTTCCAACTATTCTTACGTTAATAAATTATTCATATAAAGCTTCTGTTAAAATTGCATGATTAACTCTTAAGCAGATCACATCATGTATGCGTGCATGTATATATGTGTCAAGATAGCTGGTGACTCACGATAGAGGCATGATAGTTATTATATTTGCATATCTTGTTTTAATGAATAATGTCAAACTGATTATTTTCAACACCTTGATGGTGAGGACGCAAAATGTAAATGAAATGGGGCAAAAAAGGTAATTTCTAGTTCAGTTTCCAATGAAGGATTCATATTATTTAAAATCTTCATCTGTAATATTACATTGTAATATTATGTGATTATAGTACCTTTGTATCATGTGATGCTATCTGCCAATCAAAGTTCAAGATTAGTTCAACCTAACCACAGAATTGTTGGGGGACCAATCAAGCCACTTTCTAATTACTTTACATTCCATCTTTCCATCTACACAATGCAGTTTACCCTCTCTGTCTAATTTTTTTTTGTCCAAGGTACATCACCCTGCACGCTGAAGCTTTGAAACACCATTCTCTCATGTTTAAAATCCACTGCACTCCCTCCCACCAAGTGTCAACCATGTGATCTAATCCTCAGGTCTAGTCGGAAGCTCTAATTCCCTAGATTTGAGACAAAAACTGCCCCCATTTGAACCTGATAGTATCTCTAACAGTATTAATTCATGCTCTGCTGCCCATTGCACATCACCCCTCCCCCAACTTGCAAATTCCTTCCTGTTTGGACCATCATCAAGACCACAGTAAATCCCCTAATATAAATAAAACATGTTTTGTGTCTGTTTAGATTTGGTGCAGAAATATTACTGCACCAATCAGAAAGTTAGACAAATAATGCAGTCTTTGAAGAGTTAATGTGCAAGAATGAACTGTTCCAGTCTATGATAAACTAACAGGAACAGTGATAACTTTACTTTAGTATATACCAACTGGTTGACACTCTCCATACGTTTTTTTCCCAGACTAAGAATGAGGCCCGATTCAAACCATCTGCCTTGAGGCAAGGAGTGAGTGATAGCGCCCACAACGCATTGGTCCTGTCTCAGTTAATGACTACTCCAGAAACAAAGCAAGCCACTGTTGAGGCAAACAGCTCAGACCACGATGCCTCATCATCTAATCCACTTACAAGGAGAACAGGCCTCTGACAGCAACCAGCACACACAACATACAGCCAGATGAATGGCTGAAATCTAACAGAAGAGATTCTGCAATCAGGTAATGGAGAAAACAATCAAAGTAAGGATACCTTGGGAGCCTTGCTCTTTCTTTGAACAATATTGATAAAATTGCATGTGTATGTGCTGTGGATCAGTGACAGTTTACAAGCAGAATTAGAACCTGAGACAAGTATTTGTTTTGGGACACTTACATAAAGGTCAGCTCCTCCTACATCTTCTTTTACAGTTCTAGGTGAACTGTTTCACCTTTGCTCTCAGAGTCTGTGTTTGCATTTCTGCGCAGGTACACCAGAAAATTAACCTAAACTTTTGTTTTATATGTTATTACTGTGTTATGAGTACGTCAAATAACAGTGTGATGATCGAATTGCATGAAGTCTGCAAATATTAAAAGAAATTCTTAAGTAGCATCTTGCTAAATACAACATGGACATTGGTTCAGAAGTTTTCATGTTATCCATTTGCGACGATCAAATTATGAAAATGGAGCTTGAAATCAAAATGGTGATCAATAAGTGCTTGATTGTATAGTATATGGATTTGGGGGTGAGGGAGATTTATTAAAGCTGAGAGTTAAACAAAGATTACCTTCATTAAAATACTATTGCAAAGAAGTAAGACATTTCTATGACAGGAACATTATTCTCAGTCCAATCTATTTACCAGCACTTAAATATTCAATTTGGCCCATTGGTGGGTGCAGAGCTGACAATCTGCCAATATTCTATGACTGGTCAAGGTAATGTAGACAGCTTGCAAACCTCTTGCTGCCTGTTCATTACAATGGGGGTAGAATGCAACTCAGGATTGAACATCCTGCTGACTGATTGGGAGCCCAGGTGCATGTCCATCTTTTGCAGTTTGCAGCTGGAATGCACTTCCTAATTGCTGCCTGCACCTCTTCAAGAGTAGGTACACTCAGACTGCAGCATAACATAAGAACATAACATATAGGAGGTCATTTGGCCCTTTGAGTTTGCTCCACTATTTGATCTAAAAAGTTGTACTAATTCTTTTTTTCCTGGCTTCTGTGTTTTATTACAACATATTTTGTCAGATTGCAAGTTTGCTCACTGATAGATTTATTCGCAGACATTTTGACACCATGCTAGGTAACATCATCAGTGAATCAGTGGTGAAGCATTGGTGTTCTGTCCCACTTGCTATTTATCTGTCTTGGTCTGTTGTGATGGGTGGTATCATTTTCGGTTCTTTTTCTGATAAGTTGGTAAATGGAATCCAAATCTATATGTTTGTCAATGGATTTCCAATTTGAATACCAGGCCTTTAGGAATTCCTATGCATGTCTTTTTTAGCCTGTCCCAGGATGGATGTATTGTCCCAGTCGAACTGGTGTCCCTCTTCGTCTGTGTGAATGGATACCATGAATAGTTGGTCATGGCTTTTGCCTCAGACATCTGACTAAGTGCCATCCGCCAATAACTGTACTTCCTATGCCAATGCCTCAGGAAACAGGTATTATCATGATGTATTAAATACAAACCACCTCTCAACACCTGACAAGCCAAGAGAACAGCAGAACAGAATGGTCACAGAATGCTATGAAAAATGATAAATGATGCCCACGACCAACTCCACAATACAAATGAGAAATTTCACACCAAAAAACTCTGTTCACTAATGTGACTGATGGACTAATGGACAAGTGGGCTAGAATGAGCCATCAACACTAAACAACAGCGAACCAAGAAAAAGAAGAGACTAGCCTGACGAGAAAATCTGGCCAAGCTCACACATAGCAATAATATGGACAATTCCAAGACTTGGTTAAAGAATCTGTTGGACCAACCACTCATAGACACGGAAAGAGCTGTCCTAGTATGAAGGATGAACTTTAACCACAGGGACGTGGACAACAAGGATTTCCTAGCAGCACTGGAATCCACCCTGAAAGACAACAGACTTACGGACGAAACCCAGCAGGCCACCAGACAGACAGTAGCACCAAGACTAAGCAGAAGGAAAGAAGGGAACACCCTCAACACACTGGAAAGGAAAGCATGGAAGGACTCAGAAAAAACAGAGACATTGTAATTCTACCAGCAGACAAACAGCGCATGACAGTCATCCAGAACAGAACACAATACATTGAAAAAGCAAACACACTACTCACAGCTACCGATACCTACCAACAGGTAACAATAGATCCGACTCCACAGCTAGAAAACCGCATTACAGCATCCCTAAGGAAACCACACAAGATGGGTGAAATTTACAAGACAGATCTCCAAAGAGTGAAACCTGAAGGATCCAACACACGCTGTTTCTAGAGATTACCAATGGTACATAAACAAGCACCATCTCCCCCTCTCCCCCACCCCCCCACCCCCACAGACCCATAGTCTCACGTCCCGACACACTAACATACAGACAAGCAAAGGAACTGCAATGCAAACTGAAACACCTAGTAGAAGAGTCAAGCCACTCCATCCACTTCATCCAGGAATTCCTTAATATTATCAAACACACCAAGGTAGAGGACGATGAGGTCATGGTTTCCTTCGACATGATGGCCATATTCACGTCAATAAGCATCATCTTAGCCAAAGAAACACTGGCCTTACTGCTAGATGAACCACCTGACAGTGCCAACTCCATCATAAAGGACAGCATCCTCAAACTAGTTGACTTGTGCCTCACAACCCACTTCACCTTCAACGACAAGGTCGACAAACAAATTAACGGAACATCTCTAGCTTTAGGTCCACTATGTGGATGACATCTTTGTCATCACGAAATGCAGCAAATTAGAAGAAACACACAAACACATAAGCAACATCCTTAGCAGTATAAAGTTCACCAAAGAAGAAGACAATAACACAGAGTACCCTTACTAGAATGCAAAAGCAATGGAGAGCTTCAGACCAGCATTGACAGGAAAGCCACACAAATTGACCAGATACTCTACTACAGGAGCAATTGTCCCACCGCCCAAAAACAGAGCTGCATCACAACATTATTTAAATGAGCCACAACACATTACAGCACACTGGAGCTACAAGAAGCTGAGGAAAAACACCTATACAACATATTCAAGTATAATGGGTACCCAAAAAGCACAGTCCACTGATTCCTACACAACAGACCTAAACAAGAAGACACAATATGCCCAGAAACTCTAGCCATCTAGATATCAAGAAGATGACGATCAGACTACTCTGGTCCCTAAGCATCGTGATAGCCCACAAACGTATCAACACACTGAAACAGCTCATGATTAATTTAAAGGACCCTATATACAACAATCAGCAGAATCAACATCATTTACAAAATATCCTGCAAGAACTGCAACAAACATATTGGACAAACGGGCAGGAAACTAGCCACTGGGATACATGAACTCCAACTAGTCACCAAAAGATATGACCAACTATCACTAGTTTCCATACACACAGATACAGAGGAACACCAGTTTGACTGGGACAATACATCCATCCTGGGACAGACTAAATAAGGAGATGTATGGGAATTCCTAGAGGTCTGGCATTCAAACCAGAACTCCACTAATACACATATCGATTTGGACCCCATTTACCAATCTCTCAGAAATAAAAACCAGAAGTGATATCACCCATCACAACCTAACAAATCAGATAAATAGCAAGTGGGACAGAACACCAGCGCTGCACCAGTGGCTCACTGATAATGTTACCTAGCATGGTGACAAAATGACTGAGAATAACTCTACTAGCTCAGTGAGCAAACTTACAACCTGAACTACAAATCTTCTCCAAAACTGCAAATATACTTTGTAAACAACATTCCCAAAAGGCTTTAATTGGAGTAGATTGTATCAAGTTACATTTGGCATTAGCAAGCTGCAATCATTTGCCTAGTAGTTGCATTACGTACCACAGAAAAAGAAATCAGGTGGATATATTTATTCTACATGATTTCGTATCTAATCTGGACATTATTATTCATGCTGATAAAATTATGAAGCCAAGAAGGATGCAAACTGTTCAAACTCACAAAGAAACTGTAACCGCAAACACGTCTCAAAGCTATAATTTAAGACAGAAATTAACAAATTTCACCAGAATTGATTCCACTCGCACAGCATCAACATAACTGCACAATATCAAGGTCTAAGCATGAGTGTTATACTCACCACAATTTCACTGTCAAGCAAAAACTACAACTGAATGGAAATAATAATGGAACAGCATGGGAAAATGAAAGTTAACGTGCAGCAATTTGGTTGAAGGATGATAGCTACTCCACATATGATTTTACTGAAAGTAAGTAACTGAATAACTGGAGGGTCACAGCATATGATCGCATGTCTATGTGAAGCAGTTCATGAAAAATACCCCACAGAGTAAGACCAAACCTTAGAACATAAAGCCATGGGTGTGTGATCATACAGTGAAAACAGTGATAATTCCCTGGGTCAGATTTAAAAGACCGTTAACATCTAACCAGTATGCAGAGAATCCATTTTTCAAACTGTAGCAGGCTTCACTTTTGACCAATAAAAAGTGCATATTTGAACATGACTATCATATATTGAAACATTTTTCATATAATTAAGCAGGTGATTAACCAAATTTTATTCATAAAAATTTGGAGATCTGTTTTCAAACAATAAATTGCCAGTGTTGTTCTAGATAAAGAAAATTGACTTCAGACTGCAAACATATTTTCTTCCTTGTAGATAGAGATCATAGGATGCCAGAATTTATTGTGAACTGAAATTTGTCATGAAAAGGTTAATAGCTTTCATCATTATTCACATGTTATTTCGATAGCAACTTCCAGTGGTCACACAATAAACCATTAAATACAGTAACCAGGAAGTTGCTGTCTGGGATGCCTTGCTCATCCAGAAGCTGCACTCTAACAGATTTTCACTGAGAGCTTCACTACTTAAATACATTAAATGGTTTGAAGATGCTGTGAAACTTAATGTATATGAGCTGAATTCACCAGAAAAAAACTTTAAATATTAACTAATTCTAAATAATCTCTCAGAAACTTAAATCTGTTGACATGGTGCCTTATCCCTGAAAATAGTACAGATTTGTTAAATTTCAAAAAGTTGCTTTCTTCTTTCTTTCTGTGCATTTTACCTTTTCTTTTTCATTTATTCCAATCTTTCTTTATATTTTTTAAAAATAATTTGCATCACCTTTAGATAGGGTGATTAAGAAGGCATTTAGCATGCTTGCCTTCATTGCTCAGAACTTTGAGTATAAAGGTTGGAATGTAATGTTGAAGTTGTGCTGGATATTGGTGAGGCCTCTCCTGAATTATTCCAGTTCTGGGCGACCTGTTTTTGGAAGGATATGATTAAGCTGGAGAGAATTCAGAAGAGATTTATCAGGATGTTGCCAGGAATGGAGGGTTTGATTTCTAAAAATAGGCTGAATGGGCTGGGACTTTTTCACTGGAGCATGGGAAGTTGAGAGATGACTTTAGAGATGCTTATAAAATCCTTAGAGCTACAGATAAGCTGAATAACAGTTTTATTGTTCCTAGAGTGGGAGATTCCAAAACTAGGGGGCATATTTTTAAGGTGAGAGGAGAATGATTTTAAAAAAAGACACAATGGGCATTTTATTTTACACAAAGAGTACTTCATGTATGGAATGAACTTCCAGAAGAAGTGTATCGATGTGGGTACAGTTACAAATTTAAAAGACATTTAGATAAGCGCATGAATAATAAATGTTTAGAGAAATATTAGCCAAGGCCAGGCAGGTGGGACTAGTTTAGGTTGGGATTATGGTCAGTGTGGACTGTTTGGACTGAATGGTCTGTTTCCGTGCTGTATGACTCTGTAACTCTAATTCACTGTCTGTCTTGAATTCACATTGAATTTAATATTTTAATTGACAATTCCTGGTTCAGACTTTATGGTACTCATTAATGATCCTTCAATCTAATTATAGTCATATACAGATATGGAGATATACAGCATGGAAACAAACCTTTTGGTCCAACTCATCCATGCCATCCTAAAGTAGTCTAGTTCTATTTGCCAACACTTGCCCATATTTCTCTAAACCCTTCTTATTCTGATACCCATCTAAATGCTTTTTAATTGTTGTAATTGTATCAGCCTCCACCACTTCCTGTGGCAGCACATTCCATACTAGCACCCTCCTCGGCATGAACAAGTTGTCCCTTAGATTCCTTTTAAATCTTTCCTCTCTCTCTAAACTGGATTACAAAAATGTAATTGCTTAAGAAAGGTTTCAGATGCTCTGTGAAAGTCACATTTTTTAAAAAATTTGGCTAATAGGGCATTTTTATTGCAAGAATTCACTGGAAGTCCAAGCGCAACTATCAGTGTAATGTTCATCTAGTACCATTTGTTCACTATTGACCACAAAATCTGACATTTTAGACTTGAGAGGGAGATAGGACAGTAAGAAATCAGGGTTAAATCAAGCAAGGCAAAATTTGAAGAAATAAAATTTTAATTAGCTAAAGTAAATTGCTCAAAAGTTACTGGATAAACTTATAGAACTGTGTAAAGTAGTCAAGAGATATTTGGTGCAATAGAACACCAATATATAGTCTAACACATAAAGACTTCAATTGTGTATTTAAGTACATTGTCTATTAATATGGAAAGGACCACTATTAAGTAAGAAGAGCCTTACACAACTGCAAGGAAAAGCAGAAATCCAATGGACTCAGTTTGTAAAGGTAATGCAGGAAAACAAAGAAATAAAGAACTGTACAAAGGAAAATGCATAAAGTGCTGAAAAGGATATTATGATAACAGAAAATACATTTAGAAGCATGATAAAAGAAGAAGACAAACATATGGGCCCATTAAAGGCAGATGCACAGGAGACAACAATGAATAATAAGGAAATTATATCCTGGCTGTTTTATACTTTATACCCACTTTCACAGCAAAATACTATCATATATAGGAATCTAATATTAACTCATGGAGCAGAAATTAGTTCAGCTAAATATTTGTTAGATACCCCTAAGGGATTAGATTAAGCATCGTATTGGAAAAGACTGTAAGTGGCTAATTGGCTGAGTTCTTGATTGTGATGTGAGATGCCTTTTTTTCTAAACTGTAGACAAAAATGCAACAGAAGTCTTGTATCTTGAACACTTCGAATCTTCTGTTGATCTTCTCAAACTTCTGTTTCTGAGTCAAAAGACGGTCAATGATTTTTAATTACTCTAAGAGCTACCTTTAGCTGGCGGTCAGAGGTCACATTCAATCAATTAAAGCACTATATTAATTAACAAAATATGATAATACTTAAAGCTTTAAAAAGTTGCTGCCAATATCCAACAGAAATATAAGTCTAATTTCTTTATTTAGAAATAAAATCTCCTATCACATTTCCTGATTTGTGTGCTGTTCTGTTGTCAAGAAATTCAGTTTGTAGCACTTTCTTTTCACCAGCAGGAGATGTGATTCCTTCTACTTCCTGTAAAATGTTTGGCCAGGATGCCACCATTGCTAAAAATATGCCCTCTCTAGCTGTGCTAGAATAACTTAATAGAATTTAGTCTTGCCAGTGAAATTGGTATTTAAACTTTCTTGTGTTTCAAAATGCAGTGACAATTCTGAGAAATATTACAATGGTCCCTGATGCAAAGGAAAATTTTGATGAAGAATTTGTGAAAGTGAGACAGTACCTTGCTGCAAATGAGTCATGAGAGAGGAGGGGAAGAAAGAGAATAAGTCACCTTGGGCTGCTCATGTGTACCACCCAGAGGTTTGGTCATAAGGAGAATCTGGGGAACAGGTTTTCTGCTTGCTCTCTCAGCAAGCAAATGTCATTTACCGCAGGATGATCTCACAAAAAGGAACATTTTTTTCTTACTAAAAGCTATGTAATATAAACCAAATTCGCCAACAGGAAATAATGTTGCTCTTTGTCTATTAGCAGTCACTAATAGTCCAAAATATCACATATATTTAGATATCTGCCATTTTTAAAATATAAATCTTTGCAACATTAAATTAGGGAGCAAAACCCACCATCAAAATATTCATTTAAAAATAATACCAAGGCCTTTCAGTGAAAAAAATCCAGAAATTGAAGGAAAGTTCAAATTTCCTTGCACTTCCATAAAAGTATGCAGTTCAATCTGACCAAATCTAAACACATCAAAACACTATAAATAGAAAGAAAAATGAATTTTATCCTGCAAGCCAGAGTAAAGGCCAAGAAGGAGGAAATATCATACATTGTGGTGGCATTTGAATTTGGGGTGCAATGTAATTTTAATACTTGTTTCTTTTTTTATTAAAATAGGTTGATGAGAAATATGAAACTGCTTTGTGGTCTGTCTGTTCCAGTCTGAAATGTTCCAGTCAGGATATGTGCAGAATGGATACAACACACCACTTTCAATATAACTGTATAGCCAAATTTCATATATACAGTCCTACAAATTTAGTATACACATACTCAAAAATCATGTTTGCTCTGAATATCATTAATGGGATAAAAATGTCTTGGCTATCAAACTCCTCTGACAGCGTCAATAATTATGATCAAACCTTATTTCAATTACTCCTTCATTACACTGATCTAAATTGCTGTTTCTTCTTCAAATCTGAAGGATTTTATGGTTTCAGGTTTTATCATATGACAGTTTTATTGATATTAGTTAATATATTATTTAATTTTGATGTATGGTTGAATCTACGGTAATGATCAATGTATTGATAAAATAATATATTTCTCAGCATAGAAAAATTGACCTATCTTGGTCTACATATTTATTTTTTCTTCTTCCAGTTGATGTGTGAACGAAGTATTTCAATTAGGAAGCAATTCTAAGGAATAAAAAGCATAATAAATTAAAGAAACATTAACATTATTTAAAATTTATTATTTATAGGAATATATTAGTATCCTATATTGTATGTATGCGACTAAGTAACAATTAAAATCCGACAGTTACTCTTAAATTTAACAATAACAACTTAAAACACTTTTAGTTGTATGATTGTTGATAAATCATGATACAGCAAACTTCAAACCTAAAGATTGATTTGGAAAAGCTAAAAATGAATGTGATGCAACAATGTAGTGAATGAGAGGTACTGTAGTTCTACCACAACTGGGAAATTTGTCCAATTTGTTTGCAAGCTATTAGTGGGTTTATGGCATCTGTTTTCATTTATCTATACTGAGAAAGTTCTGAATATTTTTCATTTGGATCAAAGTCACTGAAGAATTGTAACTGTTTATTCAGGTTCAGTGTTGGCAGTTTAGGAGGGCTCCGAATGATCAATTTATTCAAAATGGATGGACTTTTAGTATTATTAGTCTAATTTGACATACAAGTAAAATATTTTCATTGACTTTAACAAATGATTGAACAGAAATAAATTAAATATTTCTAGTCTAAAAATAATTTTGTGTTAGTCTTTGAATCTAGTGCACCAAAAAAAATTGGGAGTTGAGATGCTTAAGTAGATTTATCTTTGGGTGATTTGCGGCTGTTTCAGTTGCAAGTGGTAATATAAATTTACTGATATGAGAGGCATTTTGTTGCCTAATGAATTTATTCCAATGTTATTATTGCATTACCAAAATCTCCAGAGAAAACATTTATAGGTAACATTGCTTTCATATACATAAATGTTTCTATCATAATCAGATTAGTTTATTGTTTGTCTAATCATACATGTTTCAAAAGTGGAGAAACTGACAAATGACGTTTGGTGCTTAATCTGGGTGTTTAGAAAAAAAAGATCTTGCAGCATGATTCAAAGGAATATGCAGATTGAAACTTCCACTCAAATGCTTAAATTAATTTCAGAACAAATTAATTGATATTGTATTATGTCATATTTGAATGAATAAATAGAGACATTTTGTGTGTATGTAAATAAACATCAACTATCGTTAAACAAAATATTTCTAAAATATTGCAACCTACAACTGACAATAAATGCACTAGAGTTTACTTGATATGTCTCTTAACATGTACAGTAACACTGAATAGCAATTTGTTTTCCTGTGGTTACTGCAGTTGTTTATCGAGGTAGTATCCTGTATATTATTTATTTTACTATTCAAATGCTATTACCACATTGAAACAATATTTGTGAATGTGTTATCCATATGGGACAATTTTGAACAGAACTGTTCAAGGCTAGTAGTTCATTTCAAATAGTTTAACTTTCCAAAGCTTTTTTTTAGACAATAACTAAGCTGTTTGAGAAAGATTGTTCATCTCATTTTTGCTTTTGATGCAGATAAACCAAAGAATCTTCACAATACCTATACAAAAAAGCTTATTTATTAGTGTCCTTGGAATGGGTGGAAAAGGTGCATCCTTACAGTCAACTAGGGGATTTAAGCTTTGTGATCTATTTTTACAAGAATGGGCTGATTTGTCTTAGGCTATTACCGTCTATTACTGCTGGAAGTATCCTGTAAAGGTGGGAAGCAGCGAATCCTGGCATTCTGCCTAAAGAGAAATCAATGAAACAAATTAATCCTTCGCAGGCTGCAATGACACAGTAATCCATCATTCAGAGCTCCTTTTATACACGAAATCAGGGAGCAGGCAGGGAGAAAGAGCCCTGGGGGATACCATAGACACTGACTCACAACATACAGCAAAAAAACCTGGGGAATCATTTCATTTGGCGGCACTACGTTTTAAGTTGATTGTCCGATGGTAATAATTTCACTGGGTTAAATACTGATTCCAAAGCATGCACCCAAGGCTATCTGGGCATTTGTTGCGAGGTGCAAAATTACTGGGAATTATACTTAATTGGATGGACAAACAAATAAGAACTTGACCCTGATGCAATGTAATGAATATGAGGTTGTTTTGCAAATAGTTTAGAATGTCCGAGAAAAGTCGACTTGAGCAACCATTTGCCTCACCAAATGCAACTGAGCTAAAAGTATGCGCAAGGATAGTAACGCCAGATCTATAGTAGTTTGACTCCACATATGTACTTCTGAGCTGACCCAACCATCATCCACAATTACCCTTTAAAATATTGATTGTTATGTTAGTACGTAGGGCCCGCGCACGCCTGCCGTCGCTGAGCTTGTACTCACAGAAGATCTGTCTTACATCTTATTCTGTTAAAGTAGATATTTCAGCCACACTTCATAGGATACACAAGATATCTTTATGAATTTAAACTTAAACTACGAAAATGTGTCATGAAGGGATTCCCGAATCAGATTTTGTTACAGGTACTGATTAAGTGCCGTTCACTTCCTTCCAGCCTACTTTACAGACTCTTGTCATATATTGCGTACCAATCAGATAGAGAGATAATTCCGTTTTAGTAAGACATTCATACGTGGGTGGGGGTATTATAACGTACAAAAGGTAAACCGTTCTGTGCATTTTGCTTTGAAGTTGCTTCTGGTCAGTTCACCAAAAAGCTGACAGCAATATAACAATCATTTGGTGATATAGATACTTCAGTGTACTGTGTTAGAACCCTCACAATAGATGGGCCTCATTAAGATGAGTTGCAAAATGAGTGTTTTAAACCAATATTGGGAATGTTTCTCGTGAGTATTCTGCCTCATAAAAGTTACTTTACTCGGACAGAAATGAAGGCAGATAATGACTAGGAAATCATTATTAATAATATGGCCCAAGTCAGTAGAATTTATGATTGTGCGTACTTTCCTGTTACTATAATAGAAAATACTAGTTGGATAGTGTAACGTTGGGCATAATGATACCAAGTTAGTGTTAGTGAGAATTAAGACTTCCATGGAGTTTGCCAGTTATATACTGTACGTCATTAAATATGGAATATTTACTGTTCAATGATACGGAATACTCAGGAACGGGTCTTCAGCGAGATCATAACAACGTCTGATTTCAATAATGGAAGGAATAACAAGCAATGTAAATTTTGTTTCAGCCAACACCTGCTCTAAAATGTGTTAATATATTCATAAATGCCGGAGATTTCGAAAAGACAGTTTCTAACTCCAGATCCTTATTCGTATCATTTCGGAAAGTTTTATAACTGAATGAAAAATCTTATTGGTTCATGTCATTAATAAACGCAACTATTTTGCAAAATCTTGTTTTCAAAAATTTATGCTAACCACTGACAAAGTGTAACTTCTGCCCGGAATGTTGCACTGTTTTTAAGAGTAAAAGTTGTCACGGAATCGTGTTAAGATTTTAGTTTTCTTCTGATAGTTATTATGTCTACGGGGACTTCCGTTGTTTTCTCATAATTTGATTCTCTAGTTAACAAACGTATAATAAGACGGCTCTGAAACAACGCATTATTTTGAAGATGGCGGGAAATCTCTTGCCAGTTATATATAATTTAGGAATAAGGAGACCATGGAAATATTGGAACAGAACAAAAGAGTTGAAGTGTTGAATTGTTGTGGCAGCTTAATAAAATAAACTTCAAGTATCTTATATGACTGCAGCATTTTCAAGATGCAACGCTTTTCTACAGAAAACACAACCTTGTTTTAAATGGAAAACACGTTTAAACATTGCGTTGTGTTTTAATAAAGCAGTAAACCATTTCTGCTCACTGCACATATCTGCTCTTATAAGATATCTGAAAATGTATCACTCTAAAGCGACGAGAACTTGGTGCCACTTGGTGTTGGTGCCCAACACCTTGCTTTTAATTGCTAATTTGAAGAGCTTAGTAACAAGTTCTTTCAAATTCCTCCGCCCCTCTTATTTTAATAAGACACGATCTAATTTACATCAGTTTGAGTAAAACGATGAAAGCACACTTTCTCTCTTCTCCTGACGGTTGTGTGGGAGAAGCTCAGGGGTGGAGCTGGGCAAACACCTGAGCTGTGAGATGTGGGGGGGGAATAAAAGCCAGTAATGGAACAATTTCACTCCCTGCTTCCAGAGGGAGCTCAAAACAGAACGAGATCACCGTCCATCCTTCTCTGTAATATTCATCATACACATAGAGCACATGGAGGTCTTTCGACTTTTTTATATTCTTCCCAAGTGCCTTATTTCTGAATCTATTATTCTCAAACAAATTAATGAAAGCACCATTTATATATTTAATATGAACAGAATTTGTCTTAGAATAAACATGTAACCAATTGGAATGTGGTTTTGCCATAACTAACTATCGTTTTTCCACGTTCGAATTCTGACAGGTGAAGTCTTTCATTGAACCGTTCCTACGAAATTTCTGACTTTCCCATTGAAACTCATACAAGGAAACATAAGCTAGGCTCCACTGACATGCACATAACTGTGAATGCATACCCCTCTCCTGGCTTCCCGCATGCCAGACGTTTCCCTTCCCCCACCCTCACGTAGACACAGGGAAGAGTGCATGTGTTTGACATTTTACATAGAAAAAAAAGCATTTAATTTAAATTATTTAAAAAGCTGTCGATCCATTTGATCAGCAATATCACTTGCAAGGACAATATTGGGCATGATGGTCGTTTAATCTTCTGGAGTTAACTGTATAAAGTATTATTTTGTCAGAAATTTGTAAAATCGTGATAGAATATATTTTATGAGATGAGATGGTTTCTCAAAGAAAAGGAGAAAAAGATCACTCATATTGATTCAAATGCTGTCCACTCTTCGGCAGATTAGAAATCACGTGATCAAAATCAGTAGTCACGTATCTATTGGAACAAAAATGTAGTGTGGCTGGAATTATAGATTAAAGATTACTTTCAATCACGTTTCTTTTTGATCAGGCTTTAATCTATTTATGAATTGAGCTGTGGAAACGTTAATAATGATATTAGCTAGAAGTCCATACAAATAATGTTAAATGCATATTTGAGTTACAGACTGGGATAATATGGTTCCAGTCACCCTTGCTCGACTGAAAATTCAATTAAATTATTAACACTTTCCTTCCGGGTCCTTAAATTTTAGGAGAACTGGCCCTTCAAATTGATTCACTACTGAATATATGTATTTTTTTCAAGATTGGCCTCCGAAATGCCACTTGTCCAACCAGAAGATTATTAGCTCCTCTAATTGGCCCTCAATATCTAGGATGTATTTTCCATAATTAAAGTAGTTTGCCTTCGGGAGAAAAACCGAATAATATTCCAATAAATACCCCGCTCTTCGCATTCCGCAACAGACAAATATCTAGAATGTGAAATGATTCTTATTCCGGAAAGGGAAGGGGGGAGGGGATAAGAGCCCTTATGAAATGCATTTTATTGTACACTTTGGAGTGCATCGTTTTCTGTTTTAATTCAAAGGGATTGTCTCCTTCTCAATGAAATAGGCATGTCTCGTTGTATCGGAGCTAATGGACACCTCAATAAGTCAACGCCGACTTCAGGAGTTGGATTTAAGCGGTTGATATTGGCCGTGAAAGAGTGTTAAGTCCCAGTGAACTGTCATTTAGTGTGTCATTGTTTGCTTTCTGTCCGGACCCGACAACTTGCCTATGTCAGCTACTTGCCTGGATTGGTGCAGTCCCAACAAACTCAGTTCTACTTACTGATCCGTGGTTTCGAGTGAGTTTGGTTTTCGTCCATGAACTTTTATTATTTTTAAAATAGAGTCTTTAATTTATTATTAATTTGATCAGTTAACCACCATAAGATAAAGCAACACTGATTAGATGACCGGCCAGCACAAGTGCTGATTGTATCATCAAAGTAATATCCTCCTTAGGTTTCTGAGTTAATCGTACATTATAAAATTTGGTCGAGAAATACAAAGACAAGAGCATTTAGAAACAAGAACTACAAAAGGTAGAGTTAACGGGTGTAAAACTCACAACCCAACTCAGTAGAAGACAGCTTGCAAAGAAAATGCAACAGTTCTAATAGCAACCTGGCATAACCAAGTTCAAAACAGAATTAAAATCAGACTTATTAATGTCAGAAAAGTTTCATCATCCTTGCAAAAGGGAAGGTCACTTGAACATAATACGGAATGAAAAGCTAAGGTTATTCCCATTACCATGTTGGAGAAACTTTGCGAGCTTTAACCATTGAACAATTGAGATTATCTGACATCAGAATTCACTTTGCTCAAAGCAGTTTGAAGTATCTCTATGACTGGATGGGAAAAGTCTGATGTTGAGGAGGAGTTTGATCGTATATATTTTTCGAGTATCCATGTCCGAAGAGAATGCTTTTCTACAGGACTTGCATTTACTCGGGATGGGTGATGACGCTGTTCAAAGAAGTAGTCACAAATAATATACAAATAATGGACTCCTCAGTTAAACCTTCGATTTGTTGAGAGCTAATAGATGTATGATGTCTGCTTATACGCCCATCCACCGTAATTAGCACGTATGTTCTAAAGACATGTCGGTTTTCTAAGCAATAAAGCAATTATCCATTGCTTGAGCTGACAATCCTTCCAAGAAGATCCAACCACCGTCTAATTGTAAAAGTAATCTAAGCATTGGTGTTTGCAATTAGTCTTGCTAAACAATCAGTTCCTAAGCTATAACTGTTTTGAAGAGGCAATGCGGAACAATCCAAACAAATGATTTGCAATGACGTTTGCAAAGTTTTAAAGTTTTAATATTGAACTGCATTTCTTTTGCGATCCAATATGTTGTAGAAAGTGCACTGCACTTCTGTGTCACCCACAAAGGCTATTTTGCTAATTCATACCATAGTCAGATGGGCATTTCACTTATCTAATGCAGGATGTCTCCTGATGTTGTTCGTTTTTTTACTGTTTTATTTCTTGTTGCTAATTCAGTTTACACAATGAACTTCCATTTCCTATTTCATCCGCATCAAGCATGTTCCAATTTAAAAAGGTGCATCCTTCCTAATTAAGGATGTTGAGCAGTTTATGATCTTATATGCGACGCTAACGTGGATTTAAATAGGAACAGACTGGAAGCTTTAGACTTAGTTTTAGATGTGATCTTCAAATCTGCTGTTCAAATTACACGCCTAATGACCGTAATAAATGTACGTTATATACGGCATTAAAGTTCCAGATAAGCGTATACAATATAGTCTGGAAATGTTGCCTCTGTTGTGGCTGAAGATTTCTGCTACCTCGCTTGAAGTATGTTACCATGTTACTGTTAGTGAAAAGAAAATCAGATATTCAAATAAACTCGCTTTAGGCCCAAACTAGCACCAACGCATGAATGGAATGCTTTATCCATCCTGATTAGGAAATTTATTGATTTTTTTTGATGGAGCCAAGTCTCAGACATTAACAATGTATGAGGCATGCTAAGAGTTGATTGCAGCAAACTTTTAAAAAAAGTTTTAAGACTAAACTGTGTTGCCATCCACAGTGGTATATAAATCCAACACATTCATTTAAAACTTGCTCCATTGGAATACCCCAGACATGTCAACGTCAGAGGATTGAGTTAAAATGTGGGTTCATTACAAGCCAATTATAAGGCTTCCAAAAATTCCTAAGGCTTTCGATTTGTTTTGAGATTGCATTAAAGCAAAGGGTGAAGCAATTAGCTGCGTGGCTTCTAACGGTAAATGCAGGTAAAGGCGGGTTTTCGCTTTTTCGCCAAGTTTCCATTAAGTGCGATTAGATGTGTCTATTCAGACCCGATGATCCACAGAGAGAACGCCAGTAGATAAAAGGCGATGTCAAGTGACCTTCTCGTCCCTTTCACACCAAATTCACCCCCAGAATAGCCAGGGATGAATTCGGACAAAGAACCCCTCCTCTTCTGTTTGACGCTTCAAGAGACTTAAAGAACGAGAGTTAGCTGCAAAAATGCTTCGTATATATGTTTTATGTGTTTTAAACATCTGTCTGTTATTAACACACGTAAGATGTGACCTAAAAGTTCTCCTTGGCTGTTTACAATTGAATAAAACTAGCCAGAAATCCGGTATTGCTTATGTAAACAGCGAAAGTTATTCGCATCTGCCACTAGCATACCACCTTACGGATGGTTGTGGATAAAATATAACTTAGGCCGAGCATTGGAATCAAACAGAATTCTCCAGAATTCAACCATTCTCAGCTATGCCAAATGGAAGTAACCTCTGGATGGGATCATTTCAGTCAAGAAACTACCTTATTTATTGCAGATTACATCAAGTGAGGTTTAGCAGCCTGGACTAAAATCAGTTTTAAATGTTGAATCAAAAAATACATGCCGTATTCCTGTTTTATTTATCCCAAAAAGAGCGCGTTCAGGTGGCAAAGGGCGATCTCCACAAACCAGGCCACTGTTCAGTTGGGTAACTTTATATCTGTGAAGCAGAGAGTGGAGCACAGATAAAATGCTGCAGTAAACTAGGAAGTCAGTGAAAGTGCTGTCTTTGTGGCTACAGTTTCTCTTGCCTGTGCATTTTCTTTCCCTTTCGATCCCCCGCGCAGTTATTTCAAAACAATTCACGGCTCACGTTTGTATTTGAGGCGGGAAGAAAATGTCTCGAATATAAAAAAAAGGTTTTGCACCGTGGCTGACTCGATACAGCTGGAAAAGTTAAAATTCCCAATCTCTCTCTCTCTCTTTGCCCTCGGGAACTAACAAAAAACCCTGGGTAATGGGACAGGTCAGCGGCCCTAACTGGGGGGAGGAGATCTAACTAAAAGACCAGCCATTTTTTCCTCCAAGATTTACAAAAGTCTCCAAACCAGATGCTCTTGGTGGGTGGGTTGGATGGAAAAATCAGGGACCAAAATACGTGAATTCTGACTGGTCAGTCTTAATTGTGACTGCATTAAAACTAATATTCTCATTAATTACGTTTATTTCAACTTTACAATGTTGTGTTTTGAAACAGCGAAAGAAACCTGTACCAAGTTGGCAAAAAATCGAGGCTATTCAAGTAACCTCCGCAACCTGCTAAAACTATGTCAACTTTTTTTTAAGCTGGGACACAATTAATTTACAGAACCAAGCAATGGTCCTTTTTAACAACTTAAATGCTTGTAATTATGTATTCTTTTAAAAATCCAAGAATGTAAAACTGCAGTAACAGAGCATATTCTTCAGGGTGGGAACTGAATACTGGTAAAGGTTTTGGGCTCAGCTTTCAACATCAGCATTCAAAGCTCAGAATCTGAAAGGGACAAGAACAGGAAAATAATTCAGCCGAACTGAGTCATGTCGACACTGCTGAACAGGACAGGTACGTTCATTAATTCCAAAAGACCTCGAGGATAGTAAAGATGGGAGCAACCGACTCTGTGTCATTTTTTGTCCCCGCTACCCTCTATCTCAGGCCCGGCCACAAAAACGATTCGACCTCTTGCTGAAGACAGACATCCCTTTTGTTTTCTGAACTTCACCGAAATCCAATATTTATCTCAGACTCCGTGCAGAATTGCTAATTTCCTCTAACTACTTTTGCATTACCCTAAATCAAAAAACCAGGGTATTTGTTGAAGTGAAGAAGAAGCAGAGAGAGAGAGAGAGACTGAGTGACTGAGGGCTGGAGCGGGTGGCAGCAGTGCATTGTGCGTCTGTATTCTGGGGCCAGGCGATCATTTTGCTGTTTCTTTATCTGTTGACACTATCACTTAGCCAAACATTGGCCAATCGATCGTTTCATTAGGTGATCAAACAACAAATAGAGCAGGTGAGAAGCTGAATTTCTGAAACTTGGAAGTTGGCCGTACCTTGGTTTCACGCCGCTCTGGATTTTTTTTAACAAGAACATAGCAATTGAAACGTGGGGAGAGGATTCCAATCTCATGGACTCCATGCTATATACATCTAATGCCTGCAATTTAGTAACGTATTAGAGACAGTAGTAATCAGAAATACATCCACCATTATTCCTTGCTTTGGACATAAGCACCAGAATAGCTATGAAACGACATTGCTGTGACAGTAGAGAAAATATTCGGTCGGTCACAGTCTTACTATTGCTATCCGCGTTGTATGATATACACTATTAATTATTTCCTTTGCATTGGCAGACACATAATACGAACAGTCTTCGGAGGCAGTCTGTCAGCTCTACATTTAAAGAACTATGGTGTTCCGCGGAGCCACAGACTATTTTTAAACAGCTTTACAAAAATCGAAGCGTGATACAGAAATTGAAAGTAAAGTTGTTACTTGCCTGCTGGCGTGCTTTGACGATTCGCGCTCCGCTCGGTTACAGGTGCCTGTATAAGCTCTTTACACTTCACACAAGCAAATTGCGAGGAGAGAGGCAGCCTCCTTCCCAATGTCCACTCTGCCCCAGTCTAAGGAGGAAAGCACTGGTGATACACTTACAGAATTTTCTCTTTGTTCCCTTTAATCTTATTCGTTTCACCTTTTCACTAATCAAAACACATGGCTGACACTTTATTTAGGGAGCAAGGGAGGAAGAGAGGGAGAGTCGAAATCCACTGTTGCATAATAACGGCGCTTCATCAATGCATATATAAAAGGGGCGGTTGAGGATGGAATCCGATTCTAAACTGTGTTTAGTCAAGGCAACATGCAAAAATCGAATTCACTTCATTAAACTTAAACTAGCTGATCAAATTTGGGTGCGTGTGTGTACGTTGAATGATGCAAAAGGCCGTTGATGTTGCTTCTTTCAAGATATCTAACCAATTATGGAGGTTGAAACTGGGGTTTACGCTTCATCATTGAACAAAGCAAATACCAGAAGTAAGGACTGGATGCAATGCATTTATTAATCTCAAAGACAATACTGTGTGTTACTTTGCATCAATCTGCTTTTATTAGGGATAGCTTTTTTGTCATGACTAATTTAAAGAAAATAGGTAATAACACTGCCTATTGAAGTTTGAGACGCTGTTCCACTACGTATGGAGCAGTAACCCCAGAATTTTGTGAAACGAATAAAAATCTGGGTTGATTGAATCGTGATTAATTCTGAAATGTTAGGGTTAATAACATTTGGATTAATAGTTTAAAATGCTTACTTTAAAAATTCAATAAATTATTCGCATTAAACAAATCCCTCAATAAAAGCCCATCTGGTGGGTTATCCAGCTGGGTGGGTGCATTATATTTGATAATTGTCTACTGTACGCTAGATGGCAGCCGGATACAGCTGTTCTGAGATTTAATTTACGTAAAATACAAGGCACGTTAACAGCCTCCGCACTTTCTGCTGGACTTATCCTACAGTTACAAGCACAGCTCCCTAGTCTCCAACACAATGGCAACTTTCCGTCCTTTGCAAATCACAATTGAAATCTCATCGGCATTGTAGCGAGGCATCAAAGGATAATTCAAAACAGAATAAAAATGAAATATGTAAAAATAATGCTCACCGAATTAATATTGCAACAGCAATAACAACGTTTTTTTCTCTTTTGACACAAAAGGGATGAGATGCCCGTTTTATTTATTTATTTTCAAACAATGATCCATTAAAATACGAAAAGAAAGTTTGATTGTCAACTAACTTTTTTCCCATAATCTGAAATTTCGAGGCTGCTTGCTGCATTGTTATATTACAAGCACAGGGTCCTCGTGTTGCTTTTTTGTGGTGACCACAGGCGACCCATACTAATAAGGTCTCAAAGTAAATACCAGCGCAGGAGATCTAATGTAAATTTTGCTTGTCAGAGCGTCGTAGGTAATAAATAAGACGGCTAACCAATAGTGTGCAGGAGGCTGGCTAACCTTAGCCTCCCCAGCCCCAATTCAGGGCTATGACCAGTCGCCTTTGATTATCAGTTGCCAACAGCCCCTCTCTTGGCTCCTTGACATGAGCTCCATATAAGGCAGCGATCTCCATAGAAACGTGTCAGTTTCAATAGTAGTGTCAAAGTTCACTATATACAGACATTCGCGCAGATCCCCCTTTCGGAAAAATTGCTCCGCTAGTCTTCCCGTTTAAACGCATTCATTTTGTCTCCCCCTTGCATATTCTATTAGTTGTTTTTTCTTTCCTCTCTTTCTTTCTCCACTCCGCATGAGAGGTGAAAATAGGGCGCTTTAACGTCGACCGTCCTTTTTTTTGTCCTGGTGAGTTTTTTTTCCCTGACAATTCCGATCTTCTATTTTCTGTTCCTCTCCGGAGAAGAAGGGATTTAACACTCGCCATACTTTTACTTCGGATCGCATGGTTATTTTTCTGTGTGTCTGTGTGTGTGTTCCTTCGAATTGAGATCGTCTCTTTTTTTTCCCCCCAACTCTCCATAATCTTTAACCCCTCGTTCCCTCCTATATTGGTCTCCTGAATGGCTGACTGTGTGTTGCCCTGGATCTGGCCTCCCGACACTTGCGTACCCTGATCGGGATCTTCTTTATTCTTTTTTTTTTGGCCCCCATTTGTTTCGGTTACTGTTGATCAACACTCACTCATTCATTCACTGCTCCTTATGTGTGTCTGCCTGTCTGCGTTGCTTTGATCGCAGTTTTATTCCTTTCTCTCTCCTTTTTTTTTTCCATTTTCTGTTACCACCATCCAACTCTGTTCCCTACCAACAGGACAAAAAAAAAAATCCGTGCGATCAACTTGTTTTCCCGCACTTTTTGGGCCCGAGATATGGCAATGGTAGTTAGCAGTTGGCGAGATCCTCAGGACGACGTGGCCGGAGCTCAGGGCGGTCAGTCTGCACAAACGCAGCCGGGCCAGCAGCAGCCACAGCAGCAGCAGGCGGCGTCGGCTGCTCCCCATACCCCGCAGACCCCGGGCCAGCCCGGGCCGCCCTCCACTCCGCTCGGAGGCAGCAGTCAGAGCGTCCAGCCTGGCGGCGAGAAGCAGCAGCCCTGCCAGCAGCAACAGCAGCACATCGAGTGTGTGGTGTGTGGGGATAAATCCAGCGGCAAGCACTACGGCCAGTTCACTTGCGAGGGCTGCAAAAGTTTCTTCAAGAGAAGTGTTCGGAGAAACTTAACGTACACATGTCGTGCCAACCGGAATTGTCCTATAGACCAGCACCACCGCAATCAATGTCAGTACTGCCGCCTGAAAAAATGCCTCAAAGTTGGGATGAGGCGGGAAGGTGAATATTTTATTAAGCATCACTGTAAATCTGAGGAGATCCGGGCTGCAAATCTCTCAATGCGCGAGTTTGCTTCAATCTGAGAAAATGCTGTGATAGGAAAGTCTAAGCTGTTAATTGTAACCCTTTTGCAAACAAAAAGGTATGGGTTAGTTGCCCAAACCACATTCTTAAAATACGTTATTATATAAAAAATTGATTAACCTCAAAGAAAAACGAATTCACAGCTTCAAAGTTGAGAGAGTTTAACAATTACAAGCATGGCTGCATATTTTTTTGTGGATTCAAATGGTTAATACATCGGTCTTTTCCCCCCTGTAATTGTAAGTTAATCGTTTGCATTCATGCATTAGATGTTTGGAGAATTTTCCAATTGTAACTGTGGGTGGGTGTTGCAGTTTGGGGGAGTTTTCGCAATCCAGCAATTCTTTCTGCAATGTTGTGATTTGGATTTTTTTTAAAACAGCCACAATGTGGAGTGCTCTGACGGGTAAAGCTGTGCTTGGTATTTACAATTTTATGTCTTTCTTAAAAAAAATAACGTCGCATATTGTATTTTTACATGGAAATGACACCGATTGTTTGTGAACTTTAAAAAAAACTAAAATAATGGTAAAAAATGTGTATTTCTGAAGCTTCGGGCGGGTTGTATTGCGCTTTGTGGATGTACATTTCCTCTCCTTTTTTCTCTTTCTGTCAGCGGTTCAGCGAGGAAGAATGCCTCCAACTCAACCAAACCCAGGCCAGTATGCGTTGACGAATGGGGACCCTTTGAACGGCCATTGCTATCTGTCTGGATACATCTCGTTACTACTGCGGGCCGAGCCTTACCCAACCTCTCGGTATGGGAGTCAATGTATGCAACCCAACAACATCATGGGCATCGAGAACATTTGTGAACTGGCTGCACGATTGCTATTCAGCGCCGTGGAATGGGCCAGGAATATCCCTTTTTTCCCAGATCTGCAGATCACAGATCAGGTGGCTCTGCTCAGGCTGACTTGGAGTGAGTTGTTTGTTCTGAACGCTGCCCAGTGCTCGATGCCGTTGCATGTGGCTCCTCTGCTGGCCGCTGCCGGGCTCCATGCCTCGCCAATGTCTGCAGATAGGGTGGTTGCTTTCATGGATCACATAAGGATCTTCCAGGAGCAAGTCGAAAAACTGAAAGCCCTCCACGTCGACTCGGCAGAGTACAGCTGTCTCAAAGCTATTGTGCTATTCACATCAGGTGAGTGAGTGACTCGGGTGGAAAGGTGGCGAGGGGGGGGGGGGGGGGGGGGGTGGTGGGAGGTGGGGGCGAACGGGACCGAAAGTTCAGCAAATCTGATCTAAATCAATAAGGTTCCACACTCGGATGCAGTAAGGGCACAGGAGAAAATAAATATGAATGGTTTGGGTGGCTTATTTATACAGAAGGTGATATTAGTCAAGCGGTATAACGATGATTTGTTTTAATCAGGAGGTTTTATTAAATAACATAATCTGATGTAAATCAATTGGAAATTGATCAGTAAAAATACAAATTAATCGTCTTTTCAACAACTTCCAAATCTTGATAAATTATTCCTTAATAGGGGAATTGTTGGTAAATAGAGCAACCACAGTAAGAAAAAGACACAAAAAGACAAACTTGCGAATATTATAGAAAGACAGAGATTATAGATGTCTGTTCAACCGCTTGACATTGCACCCTCACCTCCCCACCCCCACCTCTCCAGTTTTGACCAAACTTGTTTTGATTGTTAGCCAGAGGGGAATTCATGGGAAGCCTTTCTCAAAGCTGTCCAAGTTTTCCAAAGCAGAGAGCGTATTGATGATCGAGACGGTGTTTGCTTGCCATTTTCTTTTTCGCTGGCCTGTTTGAGAGGGCCGCTTGAAGTTACTGGAGCTTACAGGAGGCATGTTGTGGTTTTACCTTAGGTTTCCGGATAGTATTTTCAACCCCTTATTCTGGATGCTTTCCAAGTGCTGGGTCGTGACCCAAACTTCCTATTTTACTTTATTAATTCATACGCTAAAATATGGCTTCCAAGCATATAAATTAAAGCGTCCACAAATCGTCCAACAGCCTTTCCTGAAGGAAAGCGCAAATTCTCATAGACAAAATGTTCCCAACTCGATAGTGTGCAGCCAGTGTATATATAGGCATAAAATTGCACTTTTTATTTAAAAATCTATAGGTGTTATTTTGAAGAAAAAGAGCTCTAGCGTTCATCAATTGTATGAAGACTGTCTTTATTATAGTGCATTAAATATACATTGGAAATTATGCTGACAATACAACCACGATATTTTACGCAGTTATATCACTAAACTGTTAGCACAAAGGAGATTTCGAAGCATACTCTGGTAACCCTGCACTATAAGGCTTGGTATATATTCCAAGTCTCCTTATTTATCACATTTACAAAAGAAATTGTGCCAGATTACACCGTTCATAATATTGAGTTAAAGAAAAGGCTGCATAGCCGTAGACTGAACAAGAAACAATGTGTAACACATGCTGCAAAGGAAAAGGAACAATAACACGTACCAGTATCTATCACACAATGTTCCCAGACACTGGTGTCTCTGGCTTGGTTCTCTGCGGGAAATGGCGTACATATTATTTAAGAGTTTCTTTGTTGCTTATAATACAAGCTTAGGAGAGCTATTTCATTTGGCATCAAAGACTGCATTAGCCGTAATATTTGCAGCAACAAAAAACAATTTGAGACGTTATCAGCTAGCTTGTCCGCCTCCAACATGCAAGGAGTGTGTGTGTGCATATCTGTCGGCGAGAGAGAGAGAGAAAGGGAGAGTGTGTGTGTGGATTGATATCAAAACAATAAACGAGGATTAGAATAAAACAAAAGGTCGACTGATAGCGGCACTAATTCTGTTTTTCTTTGGCTGTCAAGACGCCTGTGGCCTGTCGGATGCTGCCCACATAGAAAGCCTGCAGGAGAAATCTCAGTGTGCTCTGGAGGAATATGTGAGGAGCCAGTACCCGAACCAGCCGAGTCGCTTTGGCAAGCTCTTACTGCGATTGCCTTCTCTTCGCACCGTCTCCTCTTCGGTCATCGAACAGCTCTTCTTCGTCCGCTTGGTAGGTAAAACCCCCATTGAAACCCTCATCAGAGATATGTTACTGTCGGGGAGCAGCTTCAACTGGCCTTATATGTCCATTCAATGATGAGAGAAGGATACCCCTCCCCACACAAAACAAAACAAAACCACAAGCATTTTAGGAGAGCCTCCCTCTCCATTCAAGAACTTGCAAGTTCCTATAGGATGATATCTGTGAAAATAAAAGGACCTTCCAAGAGGCCAAACTGTTGACTGTGGGATTTATTCTGTGAAAAGGAACTGAACTGCATCATATGTAGAACAACACTTACCACAAGCATCGCTTATCATTTTGTAAAATATTAGTCTTTATTTTCTTTTTTTTGTAAAATTTAAAAACATCGTATGCGCATTTAAAAAAAAAACAGAAATTAGGGGGAAAATAACATTTTCCAAATAATTATAAAAATGTCCTGTGTCTATGTATCTATATCTGTTTTGTATTTTTTTCTGGTTCCAAACCAGGTTTCCTGTGATTCTATACTAATAATTTTTGATATAACCTTTTGCTTCTTATAATGAGTGCGATTTATGTCGTCAAAACTATGTTCTCCAAGAATTAAAATTGAAATCAGAATTAAACAATTAAATAAAAAGAATTTAGCACAACATTTTAAAAGGAAAGAAACCTTTAGTCGCTTTAAGCGCATCCACTAGCCTGCAGTATTGGCGAAAATGATGTTTTTTTTTAAAAAGTGATCAAATTGTAAAAGAGCACTGCTAAAGGATAATAGACAAAACGTGTTTTTAGAGCCATCACACAGTGGTTCCTTCTAAAGAACACTTGTATTCTGTGTCAGTTCCCATTGCCTTTGTAGGAATAAGAGTTTTGGTTTGAGTGTCTAAGGCACTTCTTTCTTTGATTTTTTTTTCAGAAAAAAGTTTCAGAGAACTTCGAATTAGGTTGATTGAAGTTCTTGATTTGCATCCAGGACTGATTTTGATTAAAGTTTTGTTTTGTTACGATAACGAGTTGCCCCTCCTGCCCCACAACCACCACCCACATCTTCGCCCCCACCCCTTTCTCCCAAACTTCAACTTATCTCTTACTTCCCACGTGGAAGCAAATTTATTTTATATTATGTTTGTTCCCCCCAACCTTCCAAACACCTCTCTCAAATTTTTAATCACGCAACTAAACTTTCCTATCACTACTGCCAAGCCGTTTACCTGTAGACTTTAAAAAAACACGTCTAGAGAAAAAAAGTACAAGCATTGTACCCTTGCAGACGCGTTGTCCTGTGGGTTTGTTCTGTGGGTATGATGGAATATTCTTGTAAAAAAACGTTGTTACGCTGAAACAGTTACAAAAGTGATATAAAAGAGATCTATCGCAGCTGTGTCTGTGTTATCTGTTTACTGCTGGTATGGTTCTCTGCTCCGTGATCGACAATGTAGATTTTAAGGGTTTTCCATCCCACTGATATGCGGATAATTGTCCGTGCTTTAATAATTTTATGTATGTAATATATATGCATACGTATATGTATCATATTGTAATTGATACATGTTGGCTATGTTGGATAAATTATTCGGAAGAAGATTTGAAAGAGCCACCGTTTCCAGACAGTGAAGATGTAAAGACGGCAATGCCTTGCCTAGAGAAGACTGTTCTAGATTTCAGTTGCTGTTTCCATTACAGTTTTTATCATCCGGGTCAAAACTCTAGCACACGCTGTCATGGGAGAGTTTTTTTTTAAGAACTGTGCATCGAAATTGAAATAACAGCCAGTCCGAAGTAAAGCAGCAAGGGGCACATTGTGAAACCGAGAGAGTGGATGAAAGTATGTGCGTGTGCGTGTGTATGGTGGTATGGGGCAGTGAGTGTCTAGTGTGTGTGTGCGTGAAAGAGAGAGAAAGAGAGAGAGATACGTTCGTTTATACCTGTGTTTGTATGTTTTCATTTTTCTCCCTACATTGTCAAGCTTCTCTATATTTAACGTGATCTTGCTATGTGGTCGCTTGGGGTTTTTAACATTTTGGTCGCAAAGCTGCAGGATTCACAAGGCGATAGCTATAGACACTTTCAGATGAAACAATTAACGTACAAATAGGTTGTCTATATATGTTCTAATACACATGAATATATCCGTCCACAGCAGCAGTATATCGTAATAGTACGTAGAAGTGCTTATATGCCCATAAAGATGGAAAACCAACAAAGAATGAACTGATGCATTGCCGTGCATACGCTGGTCGGTGTTAACAGTATGGATACTTCTTGGGGTTTTTTAAATCAATGCTGTTCCAGTGGATTTGGCTGCAACTTATTGTCAGTTGTTGCTATGAGTGTTGCCTCTCGACCTATTTCCTTCAACCCCAACTTTTACACTACCCTTTACGGCCGCCCATGGACATCAAAGACCTAATAGATAATGATTTTTCATCGTTTCACCGTTAAATCCAATTAAAATACTGTTTAAACTTGTTAGCACAGAGTGTGACAGGGCGTCCTGTGGTATTTCATAACATGTCAGGAACCGTGGGAGTAGTCGTTGTGTTCCAAAGTACTTTTTTTCCTCCATACAAAGCACTACTTCTAATTAATTGTTTGAATTCACTAACAAAAATAAATCTATGATATCCCATAGCTCTTTGTGGGACCTAAGTCCAGGTTTCTGTTCGGTACACGACGAATCAATGTCTTTAATATCGTGCGATTCCATTCTACAGAAATTATTAGCTTTGATACAGCCTACGATAGCAAAAGCACGCGGTTCTGACACTATGTAAATACTGAATTCCACTTTCTCTTTGGTAAACACATATTTGTACATTGTCTCCAGGTTGTTTAATAACCGATTTTTAAAAAAAACTGCCACATGCTTTTAACCTGTGTAGACATTTCGTGAGGCTGAACCCATCTGAACCCTACCTTCTTGTTGATATTTATCTTTGTTTGTTATTATTAATTTGAATTTACCTTTTAAGAAGTTCATCTGAGAAGCTGGTTTGGAAGTGTCTCCATCCCATTTCCCCCCAGGAAAATATTTAATTGAAATCTCCAGATATTATTAATCCTTCCAGAAATCAAAGAATAATGATGTAGAATACTGGTGTTTATCCTGAAAATTGATGCTGATTTAAACTCTCGATACCTGAAATTTACATTTTGGTGGTGCACTTAGTTCTGTGTGTTATGATCCAGTTTTAGCAATGACCACGAAATTTATTATGAAGGTCATACTTTCTTCTTGGAGACATTGCAAGCCAGTCCAGCACTTTAATAATATGTGTTGCCAGGCTCATTTAAAGCAGATGGTAGCAAGCAAACATGGCGGCCTTTGAAGAGTTTTGGATACTTTATTTTATAAAATATTTCCCCCACCAGTTTCAGTCCTTTCTTGTGAAACAGAAGGGTTTGGTGTATTGCTCCACTTCTGGAACCATAATTCATTAAATAAAATTGAAAACTTGACAGTGTGTGGTCAAGTATTAATAAACTAAATAGTACATGGATTACATATGCAAAAAGCTGTCTTTTCGTTATTGATGTTTTAACTATTTAATTGTTGTGGAGCACAATGAGTGTAACGTCAAAATTATAACATTGTTGTGTAAACAATTACATTTTCCACGCACTACACTTTCCACACTTAAATACTGGGTCTTGTACCTCCCTCTGCAAATGTGTTTATTCCTATTTTAGACAAGTTGCCTTCATTTATTTCTCAGTACATTCTTCCAACAGTTAGGGGGAAAAATCAAATTATTTTACTGCAAAGGATGTAATTTACTGTAATGTTGTGAATTTTACCTATTGACTTTACAGCATAGCTAATTGAGAGGGAGAATTGGTGTTACGCCTCAGGAGCAAACTCCGAATAAAAATAGCCCAACAATTAGGTAAAGGCGGTTGCGTTATATCAGTGTATTTTCAGTGTTGTCACATTAAAATATTTCAAAAGGTCCAGGATGCGCAAGAAAGGTATTTTGAAACAGTAAGGCATTCCGGTCTTTACATTTAAGCAATAAAAAATGAAAAGTTGACCTACTGATGGGCGTGTGGGGATATTAGGGTAGGGGGGGTGTTAAGAATGGGATGTGATGGGGAGAGACTTATATCGCTATCAATGCATAAATTAATCTGTAAGTGAGCACAAACAATTAAACGCAGGAAGAGTGCGTGTGTTTCACTATGATGTTAATGTACTTTTAATAAAATGTGAAACCAGATGCATATTGCTCTTGTAGCAAATCAGGTGCGGTTTGCAAATGTATTTTTCTCAAGAACCTTTGTAGTTCTAATTTTAAAATTGAACAAGGACAGCTTTAAACTCTTAGGCATAAAATTTATGTATTTTCCTGGTTTGCCCTTTGTCCTAAATTATCACAAACATAACTCTTCAATCCCTCAGCCCGCCGGCTGGTCTTTTTTCTTGGTTTGTGTTTGGTTGTCGTTTAACACGAAGTTTGGTGTCTATTTGCTCCATCTTTTCCTTCTTCCCGATTACCCGAATTGTCATAGAACATGCTGTCTGTCTTTTTCTCTTGATCTGTCTGACTCTTCCCTCAAGCCCTGTTGGCTCGTCCCTATCATTGCTTTGCCTGAATTGTCTTATTAATCTCCCCACTCCTCCTGTAAAACTGAAATAAAATCCTAGGACATTTTCTAGTTTTATTTTGAGGTTGTCCCGAAACCGCACGTTTTGCTCCTTTTGTCTCATGTTGTGTTTTGTTGTTAAACGCGTTACCTGGACTGTTTCGCAACCTCCACCACCCCAAACCCCACCTCTATTTTTAGCTTGACTTTTGTTTCTTAAACTGGTTGTCCATTCTTCTTTCATAGGTGGATTTTCTGCTGCTGTAACCACAACGTTTGTTTAAAAAAATCAAAAAAGGAACTCCCTTAGGGATTTAACTATGCAAAGACTGAACCACTGTCTGCCTATCGTTCGAAACAATTCTTTTAAATAACTGTTTATTACAGTTCCAGTTGAGTGAAATGAATTTATTTTCATTCCATCTGTCCATCTTCACCGCTTAACTCTGTCACTTTTTCTTCCGAAGTTCGAGCACGTTTTAAAAATAACAAATTAAAAGGATATTTGATCGGTCTCATTTTAAGCTGCAGCGCGAATCAGTTGGTGTTATATTCAGTGAGGTTTTGGAGAAGGCGAAGGCTTGAGATTAATCCTGAAAAGTAGTTTGTTTTAAAAACACTCTACTTAGAGTGAACACCGCCCCCACCCCACCGCGTTTGTCTAAAAGGCTGGTTTTATTTTACAAGCAGATGTCATTTGCCAAATACGAGAAGTATGTTTACCTTCTAATACATTCCCGTTTAACTTCTCGCATTTCCAAACCTCACGTATTTTCACAAAACAAATCTATTAATCTCCATAGGTGCTGTGAAGTTAGAGCCTGTTCAGATTTTGCACTGATGGTTTGGTGACCATTGTAATTGACTGACGTTTGGATTTAATGGTAAAAACGTGGGTGAAGGAGTGGAAACTAATAAAACTCTTTTTTTTTAAATAGCTATTGCTCTGGGTACATGGCGTCTCCATGTCTTTCACTGAGAGAGCCAAGAGTTTTATTCCTAAATGAGTTAAAGACCCATTTACTGATGTCGTGTTCTATTCATCAACCTACAAGACGAGATTCTTACATGAAACTATTTGTTTGCTTACACAACCAGCTGGGTGCAATTTCACGTCTGAGATATCCATCTGAAAGCGACTCTCATTTATTATCCCTACTTGTCAGGGAATACGTTTCAAACCCTGCACCGAAAGATCTGAATTCCAGCATCCACCCACCTCGTAAAAAAATCGTTCCCAAAAAAAGTTTACATCAGGTGTTTCTCTGTTTGTCCAAAAGAGTGCACAAGTGCACAGGCTAGAGGCTTGTCATGTCAATTATTGGAGATTCCATTACAACCTTCTCAGATGCATTCTCTGATTGAAGATAAGCAGGCTCGCTGTGTATTTAATAGTTGCACTTAGGAAAGAAGGCCGCTGACTTTCAGACAGATACGAAGTTTACTTACTGCCAGTTCTCAGGCAAATATCAAACCCATTCTATCATTTCCTGGATATTTAATGAATCGAAACATTGTGTTAGCTTGACATCGCCTCCATTTATTGATGTAATGAATCATTGCCCATTCCACGATGCCTTGTATGAAATGCACAATATCACTTGCATGACATCACACCCTTCGTATCTCTTAAAAATATAGACCAAATGTATTAACACTGGGCAGAAGGGGTGAGGGGGTGGGGGTTGATGGTTGGGGCGGGAGTGTTGCTGGCCTTGTTAAATTGTATGTGAGGCTGCAATATCACCGGTAAAAACATGAAAAATTTCTAAAATTCTCAGCAATGAAATACAATTTCTGATGTATTATTAATAAAAATAATTGATATAGCCATCGTTTACATTGTTGACAAATTAATTTAAATAAAAATATTGTACTGCAAAATAAAACAACAGACTATGTGGGTTTCTTTTCCTTTGTCGCTAAGTACACCAAATACAGTCGTGCTACCAGAGACAAGACTGTTAACAGGCAAGATGATGGCTGTTTATATCTTCTTGTCCACAGAGTACTAGATCAAGCAGAGGCAATGGATCAAATAAGAGCTACGGAATATAAAATATACTGCCATGAAGAGCTTTTTTTTTCCAAAGGGGTTAGTGGGGTGGCTGCTGTAAGTGAACTGCTTGTGTTGATTTAGGAAGACGTTTGCTGTGTATAACATTCAAGGTTGATAATATCATTGCTCGGCTAGATAAAGCATTGCCCAAACCATTGGGTCAGCTATCGATCCCTGTGTGCGCACACACAGACACACACACAGCTCCAGTCTTCTCTGCAAAGCCTCATTAGCATTCTCGGCCCATGGACCTGCATTGACAACTAACAGAGATATCTATGTCCTCACTATTTGTTCTCTCATATCGTCTTCAATTTTTTTCTGCGGGGGCTCAAATTTCCACACATGTTACAAATAGTGTTTTCTGGTAGAAATAATAATCGATGGAGTTTGGAGGAGACCACGGCAGTGTTGTTGAGCTATACAGAACACGACTATGTGGCCAACATGATGTTTTGCCTGGATCTGTCGTTTCTAAGGTCTAGGCTGATAATCACATGTTAAATGAATGAAATGAATAAAGCAATCAGGGCATTTTTTTTGGCACCAAGCATTAAATTGTGGTTTCACACGCTGTGTGACGCTGCTCATTTCTTCAGCTGTCACTGTTTCGTCTGAGTTTCCCTTCATTTGATTTCTCATTAATAACTGCACTCATTACGTAACGACAGGATTAGTATAAACTAAGTCAGCAGCATTGTGCAGAGTCTGGGAAGGTGCTTCACATTGTACTAACACACACATGGTCAGCCGAACCGTGTACTTGTAAACAACTTATTCTGTGTTGTCCTTGTTATTGGTCCTAACCGTACTGAATGTCTTAGGGTGAATAAAACAATCGTCCTGTCACTGAGGCAGAGTTCTTTCAACTATGCTGTGTACGTTCCTCAGGGTCCTCTGAAAGAATAGTAATTATTGGATATAATTTTTGAAACAGAGATTCTTATCTCTCAGAAATTTCTCTTCCAAGTTTTCTCCCCCTTCTTCTCTAAGCCTTGCTCCTCGCTTGCTTTGTTGTTTTAAAATATGCATGTCGCTCAGGAATGCAAGTCACGAGTCCAAACTTTGTGTCCAACCTCCCACATGAAATGATCCTTTTATAAGGAACCCGATATGTCTCAATCTGCACTTAACTGAGAGCCTTTGGGTAAGGGGAGCGTAGTCTCCTCTAAAAAAAAACACAGCACCAAGATTCCATCCAAAATCCCAGGCTTTTTTTTATTTCACAGGGAAGAAATCTAGCACACATAATTAAAGGAGGCAGCGGCCAGAGGGGACTGTCTGCAAAAAGTAAGAGTTTTATTTCTTTTGAGATTGGATTTGGGCTGTCATTAAGTATAAATATATCAACACGTGGCATTTGCATCTCAGTGATATTTGTTTGTTTGTGTGCGTGAAAGATAAAGAGTGGGAAAGAAAAGGTTGCAAAAAGTGAAAAAGAACAAATGAATGTTGGAAACCTTTCTAACACTCCAAAGAGTGCATTTTTAAATAATAGAAGTTAAGAAGAGGGAGATGTTTTGTTTGTATGACCTGGGTTCAGAGCATGCTAAAATAAATGAGAAGACGGAGATATTGGAATAAGGGGAAAATAGGAGACGATTCACTTGAAGATCTGACGGACACAGAAGTTGGTCTCGACTGGGGTTTCTCTGTAGCTTTAGTACAGCGAGTGTAAACAGAATCAAACCTTTAACAGTCAGTGGGAATGTCAGGAGATTCCTCCTTCGGTACACTCTGATCACCAACAGTGACGTCAATACATTTTAAAAGACATCCTCGACGGAGTGATACATGTGGACATATCCGTTTCAATAAATATGTAAAAGATTTCCTCCTTGCATACTCCATACTGGGTCTGTAGGCAGAGATGTGGTTTGGGCCATGGTGTGATTGATGCGACCTTTTTCTTTTCATCTTCAGTACCTTCACATGTGGAAAACTTAACCTGAGTAGAGGATTTAATGTTGTCGGGGGGAGGTGGTAGGGGGAAATCCTAACACCTGGGCTGTCTTCAATTGTGCCGGAGCAATTCAAGTACACAGCAGCCAGTCTGTGACTCTGGCTCCACGACCAACTCTCTCTTTAAATGTTATTTGAAAACATTCTGTTGCAATTATACACCATGCTGAGCTCAATTTTATTAGTGGCTTATTTTAATGCAGTCATATTGCTAAGTCAACAACGCTTGTATTTAATAACGGTCTCTCGCTCCCTCTATAGATTATTATATATACACAACTAACTCGGATACTGAACTGTCACCATCCAATCACTGACAGTGAATCAAAATATCAAACTGTTCACTTTCCTTTTCCAAGAAAGTACTTTCTTTTAGTCGAGCACATCTTTTTTAATTGCTTAGTTTGCAATAATTACATATTGGGATATGCCTAAATCCTGAAATAAACGGCACCGACGAGTGATAGCGTTTCCAATGAGGAGCCTATTTGAACGCTGTAATAATTTCTCTCGAGGTTACTCGTCAGTTCCTCTAAAGTTTCTTATGCTGGCAGCGGCAATTATTTAGCAAACAGTATGCGCGGAATGGAACATTTCCGACGCAATATTGTATACACTGTATAACCAGTCAAAGTATGATGCTTGAAAAAAAAACTGCCTTCCTGCAATGACATGTGCGAGGTAGGTCTATTGCAAATGTTGAATCGCTTAAAAGGGAAGAGGGATTGATTAACTGGCACACGTTTAGTACATTCAGGACAGTTTTATGACATAAAGCTGGAACCTCTAATATCATTCTTGCGATTTAATATTGCACGGAGCCCTGTCTTACTACATGGAAGCTATAACTAAGATAAGGCAGGACGAGGGGGGATTTTACAAGTATAAACTGCACCACAACCAACAAATGTTAAAATGTGAATTTGTTTTAATTTAATTGCACATCAGAACAGACAGGCGTGGAGCTGTGTGAATGATGTTGTGGCTAATATTCTTCTAATTTAGAATTTATTTACCTAATTTCTCAGCATGGCTCCTATTTTTCTTCATAATGGATGGCTAGATTGTTTTGTTAGATTTTTTTTCGCCTTCTCGTTTTAGCTGCAGTGTTACAGATTGAACGTGTAGCCAGCAATACATCATGATATAATCAGGCCCCCTCCCCCTTGCGAAAGGGGGACGCGGACTCTTACTAATTCCCCAATATGTCTACAATAAAAGCCGTACAGCCTTTGGTGAATTAGTAGCCTCAATGTTTCGCAGATGTGCCACTTAGACCAGAACTTGACCCTCTGATTCCCTCGTAAATAACCCACTACTAAACGTTCGCGTCAACATATATTTTCCTGCATATCCAAGCAAGTCCGTAAAAAAATACAGCAAGAATGAAAAACAAACAGAAAATACCTTCAGCAGCATGCTGGGAGCGAGACTGTTTAATATAAATGCGCCAGGTAATGATTCTTTGCCGGCCTCATCCCACACTTTAATATATTTGGTTTATTGCTGATATTGAGTCAGCCATTTTTAATTTTAATTCATAGGGAGACTTGCTATGAAGCGAAGCTGCAACAGTCGATAAAAATCCTACAAGCCTGAGACTTGAACGCTCCAGGGAGGACATCACTAGCTTTTGGTAGCACTTTGTGGCCTACATACCGTTGCTATGATTACAGAAGCACCTCGTCTTCTTGTAAAAAAAAACAATCTTTAATCTTTGTAGCATGTTGCCTTAAAGCCAGCCCGGACTGAGGGTTGTTTAGAGTGAGAATCAGTGAGGCGCTGTGCTTGTGGGGAGGCTGGGGCGGTGGGGGGTTGGGGTGGGGG
>NC_057711.1:50161233-50190725 GCF_004010195.1 Chiloscyllium plagiosum
GTGGTGGGTGCGAGTGTGGAAGGGGGGTGGGGGAGCGAGGGGGAGAGGGAAGGAATAGCCCTTTTCTGAGTGACATGACCTCTCTGTTCAAAGGCCAAGCAAGAAATAAACGCTCCTAATCTGAATGGGGGGAATTTTTTGGCAGGTTTCAAATCCTTTCTTTTGAAATGGGATGAATTTAGAGTCAAGGAGCAATCTTTCTTACTCAACATCGGGGCATTTAAAGAGCTTCTAAGAACGCACTTGCAAAGGACGTTGTCTGTTTTGCATTTTTATGAAAATTAATTCTGTGTACGTTGACAAAATCATTAAAATTATGTTAGCAGACATCACGTGGGGTGTTGTAGGATCAGACTGGACACAGGGTGGACAGATACAGCAGGGGCATGCACGCTTTAAGACAGGGGGTCTTTATTAAGTTGGAGCATTTAGAGAAAGAAAAACGAATATCTTACAAAGCTCTCACTATACTACTGACAACAAAACCTGTCAGATCTTCGCTCTCTGTTACTAGAAAGGAGACAGTGTCCTCATGTGAACACCTTTCAAGGCACTATTTAGAGGCGTCTTTGTGAATACTCACTTTCTGAAAGGGAACCTTAAGTACAAAGGCGAGCTACGAAAATTCGCTCAAACCAAAGTTTATAAGAAAGTTTTATTCACAGTTTAACCAGCCTTTGTGTTATTTCGGTTATTTAACTTCACATCACCACTTCCGAGTAGTCTTCTTATGTTTGGTAACGATTCCAATGCTGCACATATTTCAAATATTCTCCCTGTGGAGACCGAGGAAAAAAAGAGAGAAAAAAAGATCCTGACGTTTCGCTGGTTATTCTTTCCTATTCATTCAGACAGTTGAGCTCGGTTTACTAATTGTTGCTCTCCGGATTATACATTAATGTCCCTTCGAACTTTGCACGTGATTGCTGTGTGAAAATTTAACTCACGCTTTCCATAACATTATAAAGACAGAACAAGGAAGGACAAAGGACAATTTAATAAGCTATCACTGGACAGAAGGAATGTGGTGATTTTAATAAGAAACAAGAGGAGGAGGGGGAGCAAAACATTCAGGTGAAGCTCAGTTTTTTTATGAACTACATCAAAGTAAGTTTGAAATCCCCTGCATTCAACCCCACATAGATTTCGCAAGTGGGTATGTTTGATATATATGAGTGTTAAGGTAAGGCGTGCTGTCAGAGTACACTCTTGCTAAAAGTATGCAATAAGACACTACAAAACTGGACAACAGAGGCTAGCGTGCACCTTCAACTTAAACTGGTTTTTGGTCATCTCCTGTAGAATATTTAATTTGCAGACTTCCTTAAATGGAATTCAAAAACTACAGCGCCGGCAGCACCAAGTTAACACCTTTTACTAAAAGGAACATTTCGACAAGCGTTAAAAGTCTCCTTATATTGTTTGCAGTTGAGCTCGCCTCTGTTGCCTTAACTTCTTTCTGTAACATTCTACATTCATTTACTAACAATACTGAAACACCAATAAAACTGAAGAAAAAATCAAACAATTTCTGTGAAATAATTAATGACAGTTGTACTGTCACGTAATTATTCAAAGAATACTTTCTGACGTTCTGCAGGAATAAAGTTTAATGCCGCTGGCATCACATCTCCTTATGTTTAATGCTATTAACTGATGTTGCTCTACAATCTGCATTCACTGATATTAGCGTATTTTTACAGTGAAATTGGCTATTGGTTATTAGTCTGTTTCTAAATCTATGTGTATTTTGTCTTAAGATGTGACTGTTTTACAGTTCAATTTGAATGTAAAAACGCGTTTGATGTAAGTTACTGTCATTGTCGCTATCAAATTGCAACAATTTTCTCAGTATTCTGTTCAGCATAATGTTGAATCATATTCTCTCTGCGCTGTGACTTTTGATATGAGGAGAGTGTAAGTATATAGTTTAAAACTGTTTGCTTCCATTGGATTCACAGATGGGATTTATCACGGGTGTTTGGTCAAAATAATACAATATATACGTGCCCTTCCCTTAAATACCTAGAGGAAGCAAACAAGGATAATTGCATTGGAACAGCGATTATCAGTGTTAAAATGAGCTTCTCCGTGGACAGTATTTCTGAATTTTCAGATCTTTTCGTTCCTTTGTTCGGTCGCCTTTTGCACATCTTCGAAATAAGAATGCAAGACGTGCGTTCTTGGCACAGTTTGACAACCATTTAAGTAAATTTAAATAGATTGCTGGACAGTATAGCACCATATTTTCCACTGTGCAATATTTGTGTAAATATTAGTCCCATTAAATTAGACAAAGAAAGAGATCATTAACTCGTGCCAATTCGTGGTCCCGCTTCTGTAAAATCTCTACTATAAAAATTGAACTAGACTAAACCATTATTACATCTCTCTATAGTGCAGAACAGAGCTGGGACTCTGAGGAATCTCGGATACATTGTTTTAGCTATGTCACTGTGCAGCTAACAACTTCAAGGTGAAATAATTATAATCTTCAAGCAAATAAAGAGCAGACAACGTTTGCAACGTTTTATGAACTGATGAGCTGTAATTCAGAGCAAATAGTCATCCTTTTTACAGATCACTATTTCGTGAAAGGTAATTATGGAAATAAAATGTTTTACGTTTCTAGAGATACTTTAGTGTCAGTCAGTTTTGTCTGAAGACAGTGAGTTAACGCAGAACAAAACGTCCGCAGATTCGCTTTTCATTATTTCAGATCGCGTGCTCCAAGACCAAAATCAACCATTTCGCTTCGGCTTTACCCCAACAAGCCAAAGAATTTTCACGAGAAATAAATATAAAAAGGAAAGCGAAGTGCGTATTAATTTCTGATTAGCCGGAAGAATAACTACTCGTTTTTAAAACTTAGGTAAAATGTAAATGCTCCAAGTGGATCATTTTCTACATAGGCTGGGCGTGCTATTTTAATTCAGCTTACAACACATTTGTCAAAGCAAGATGATATAGCCACCTGACGGCTTTCTTCTAGTGGTTTCATGAAAAACTGGATCTATACACTTGGAGTTCTTTTAGAACAATTTTCTTACATTCTCTCAGGCCATTGACGCGAACAAAGGTACAATTTCAAAACAATTGAAGTAAAATGTTGCAGAGAACAGTTATAAAAGTACTTCTACTTAATGGGATACTAATCAGACTATCTCCGTGGACCTATGTTCAGTGCCGACGTTTTATGTGTTTGAACCATATATTTTTAAGGAAGCAAATTCCATTAACCCTAGCTCGCAGCAAAACATCAATTCAGCTTTCTAGTTTCAAAGCATTAGATGGCAATGTGTCGCTCCTGCTCAAAATGCATTTGAACTTGAAAAAATTCCACCTTTTAGTTATTCTAATGATTCAAAACATTATTCAAAATAAACTCACCAGCTAAATGAAAGTGTTGATTCATTTTCCATAACAGCCTTTAATATAGTGTACACTTTTCATACTCTTGAAAGACAGACAGACAGACAGACAGACAGACAGACAGATAGATAGATAGATAGATAGATAACAAATTGGGCGCTTTAACGTCAAAGTGTGCATCTTACATAGTTAGATATTAATGGTTGATTCTTTGAAATATATTTATTTAAACATTTTATAAGTATGTTTGTCCTTGTGCATTCCCTGTTGAATCTTCATGTAGTACTTCTGTAGTTGTTAGATTGTTTGTCCAAATTTGTCTGCCGTGCTGTGATCTTCAGGGATTGTTCCCGCGTCCCCTGGTGATGCAATGTAATTTTGGATCATGTGGGCTAGATGGCGCTGTAATTCGCGAACACACCATCAGCCGCAGGAATATATGGAAACACTGTCTCAAGCTGCTTTGCTTTAAGATTTATTTTAAACACTTTCACGCACACGTTTAGCTGTCCAGGTGCTTTCGATTTTAATACAATCACACAGCCCAGATCATTACACCGCGTTTGCTCTCCCACCACCCCCACCCCAGCCCCCCAATAAATCCACAGTTGATGTAAATCACAACGTATTAGTGTTGTGGCCCAATTTTTGTTTAGCGATATTAGATTTTGTACTAAAGAAAATCCGTAGCTGTAGGCATTTGAAACGTTATTGTCACATCTGTCTCACAATGGTTAAAACTACCTCAAACAATAAACACACTTGCATATAATCCATTCTGTTATCCATGAGCATAGCATGCTATTGAAATGATATCGCTATGTATAAAACAAATCATTTTCATCTTTTGAACATTTCCCGGTCCAACTATCTAATTAATGTCTCAAACAACCTGCGACTTATTCGACAAAAGTCTTGTTTGAGATCTGCGTGTTATTTATCGAGCGTTTAACCATGAGCTCAGTATATTTTTAATTGCACTAGAACTTTTTCGACTGAAAGTCAACCAACGCTGGCCAATCGAGCGCTAAATACAATGTTTGCCTGCAATTGATAAACATGGAAGTAGCTTCCCTTACAGAAATGCATCAGATTTTGGTAAAAGTGATTTGCCAGGGGGTTTGCAGGAACTAATTGTATTTATCGATCTGGCAGGAAAATTCGATTTGTAATATCAAATGAAGCTTTGAATAAAGATCGCAGAATTAGTCTTTTTGCGTCGGATGTTCCCTTCAATCTAAGAAGGAATAAGCAAATAAATGGGAACAAGTTTTAGTTTGAAGTAAATTTAATTCATATTCGAGGGTCAGAAAAAAGACTAACTTCCACGTAAGGGGCTAGTAATCTAGAGTTTGAATATACAAGTAATAGAGGGAGAAACGGTTTCACTTTTGCTGACATTGAATCAAATATATCTTGTTATTAAAACAGATTAATCGGAATTTCGAAGTAAAAGTTAAATATAGATACGCTACAATTTACAAGCAGCAGTTGAGGATCCCTGTTTGTATCATATGTAAAGCAGTTGCGTCAGAACCGGGCGTCTTACACTGTTTCAATGAATTTGCAATCAATCTAACTTTTAAACTGTTTCCATCAATCTGCTTCAATGTAAATCGGTATTTTGCGCGAAATAATCAAATCCACTTGTCAACTATTATGCTTAAATTCAAAAGGTGCCTCCCGTTATTTTGTATTAGCGTTTAGATGATGAGGCAACGGAATATGTGCATACCACATACTTTAAGCGTGCTGGTTTTTAGTGGCTATTTTGAGTTCCATTTCGAATTCTGGCTTGTCGGGAACCGAAAACAAAACAGATCGGCAGCAGTTGCGTTGTAACTAGATGGCACTGAAACCCATAGAAAAGTGCAGACAGAGTAGTGGAGTCGCGTCTGCAAATGTCACAGCTCGGCAGCCGCGGAGTGCAGCCGAAACAGCGGTCAGTGCACACCTGCACACCAGGCCTTCCTCTCACAGCGACTACCAACACTCTGGTCAGCAAAGTAAAGGCAGGGTTAATTCGATTTATTGGATGGTTAAATATCCTGTAAAAAAAACACCAAGTGCTAAAATTATTGTTGGTTATAATTTTTGTATATAACGTACAGCAGATACTCTAATTAATATTAACATAAAATTGACGAGATCCATTAATTCAATATAGATTTCTAATCCAATGTGAGATTGAATGACAATCTTCTTTATTTGTCTTGCCAGAGTGCCAACGATGTGAACACGCTTATTATCCTGAGATAAATGCATCAAATCTTCATTTTTAAAATTTAAAACTATGTAAATATATTATCGCTGTTATTTGCTTTCTCCAGAGCAAAATTAGTTAAAATAATGCCATTGGTTAAACCGTAGATTTGATGAGATATGTCCAAAATCAAATAGCTCGCTCTGTTCATTACTGTGCAGAACTGAACTAAATAGACGTGGGGTATTTTGTAAAGGGACTGGATCAGAAAAGAGTTTGGAAAAAGTTTGGAAAAACTCCTGTTTTGACTGATTTATTCAGAATTTCTGAAGTATCTCAAAACAAAATTAACAACAGATGACTACGCTGAACTCTTTAAAGTCATCCGAATGCCGCGGCGTTTGGTCAGTTCTTATAATTATGAATCGGAGTTAAAATTAGGTAAAGGTGCAATTAATAAGCATTATTAAGATAACCTCTGTAAGAATAATGTTCTTCCGGGCAGCATTAGGAACGTTTAAATTAGTGCTCTTTTTATGAGGAAAATTTTACTTCCAATTTACACGTGGGTTTTCTGTCTGAGATCAAACTATAACATCTTAAGATTGATGTTATCAGTTATTGGAACCCAGCGTGTTCCAATGTTTTATTGAAATCAGAGAATAGGTATCAACGATTGTGAAACACGATTATCAGACAACAGTATGTTATTAACTATTTCGGCCTATTCCATACGAGATATGTACTTTACTGGCAAGATGATATTAGCATGAAAATAACATAGAGTTTGGTTAATTTTTGACCGTAGAATAATGCGAGCTAAATGATTTATTTAGGTGTTATTATAATATAGATGTTGATGCGGCACTTGCAGTTTGTCCAATTTATAAATCACAATCAATTTTTAAAATATTGTTTTTCATAAACCCATTGGTTTTGAACGCCGTTCATGTGTGTGGCAAAGATTTGAGATCTGATATTGATTTTCATGAAAGCATCAAGGAAGCTTTTCTTTATATATATTCTGGGCAGTTTGCTTTCACTAAATAGAAGTAAGTCCATCTTTGACGTTGACAAATGGTCTACACAGAACTAGAGCCATTTAGGGATGACTTTGAAGGGTTGCAAGAGGAAAAGTGGCCAGGTGAAAAGGGTCTAACCAGGTTCAGTGGGCAGATGACAAGGCTGTCTCTAGTCAGAGCCTGTGAAGCAAGATCTAAGGCTAATAGAAAAAAGGAGTTGTGTTATTTGAAGTGGCTAATCACTGAGGAAATAAACAGAACAACGGTGCTTGTTGAAAAGTTAAAATAAATCAATGATTAAAAGTCTAAAGCTTTCGAAATGTTATCCTACCGCCTATGACTTAAATTTTGTAGGAACTTGAGTAAAATATTGCGTAAGATGTAAATGCTTCAATCATTGCGACTAATCTCCAGTTTAAATGATCAATTCACTTCAAGACTGATAAGAAATAATAATAAATACGCAATTCAACAGGTCAATATAACATATACAGCCGCATTACTTAAAATTTAGGAGGTTATGCAATATGTTAGAATCTTCAATTTGCACGATTTTAAAAGATAGGCGAATATAATTATGAATACTTTAGTTTTCGGGAAAGCAAAACACGATAATATGTTTGCATTTTAAGTTTGAAAGCAAGTGACTGACGTTCCGGAAATGAAAAAAGCAACAACAACCAGGAGAAGCTAAAGATTGCCAATCGCATTTTCTATATAGGTTTTTAGTGATCGAGGAATTTCGGTAGTTGTGAAGAATCGAGATAGCAATTGGAATTTAAGAGGATAAACAAACAAGAAGGAATAGGTTAGATTTTTTTTTCCTTTTTATTTTGCTACTGAATCTTGTTGCGTTGCTGTCAAGATGTGGATATTTAGCATGGGTTTGATACGGACGGTGGCTCCAGAGGCTCATCTCCAGGGGGCTTTAATTAACAAGCTGTCGGGAAGCTGAAACTCCCATCAAACATTTCCTGCCCAAAAGCAAATCTACTCACATAGTCCAGGTGTAATTCATTCTTTGGGAGAAGCAAGTTCACTGGAAGCAAAGTTTTATTTTAAAACTTGATTTGTGTAATAAGGTCTAGTAATACTCTCACTATGTGATACATGTTTTCAATTCAAAGATTTTGATGGCAGCTGTATGGGAGAAGTTGCCAACAGCAATAAATCGCGTGGTTGCAATTGTTTTGGAAAACGCGGTGAAGGAAGAACGCTCAAGAAAGAGAATAAAAACAGAAAAAGAAGAAATGCACAATCGATATAGAATAGTCCAGGGCAGTAAAATACAATAGACTGCACTAATGAAGAAGACAAACGGAGAGAATGGAAACAAAGGGGACAGGCGATGAGGATAGATGTGAAGTAAGAGATATCACAGAATCAGACTGCTCAAAGGAAATAAAATAAACAGAATTTTTTAAAAAACAGAAATGACCCTAAAAATAAGGGTAAAACGCATGAGAGCTACAGATACAACCAACTAGGGCAAAAGGGCAGATGTGGAGAAATATGTCTGTTAAAGTATGCCTTTATGTGAAGGACATATTATAAATCATGGTATTTAGTACATAGTAAACTTTAGATAGTTAATAAAGAAGTTTTGGCAATTGAAACGATTACTTGACTCCGTCTCTTTTTATTAGTACAAAGATGTAAATGCCTTATTCGTTTCTCCTCATCACCCTTCCCGCTTCTTGCTCTTATTTGCCAAGAGGTCTACGAACACGGGCGTATTTGTGACAATGCTGCAGTGCGCTGTCCATGGTGCTACACCTCCAATAGTCAGTGTCTGAGATCTCAGCAACTGAAATACTGTTTGACTAGTACTCACTACTAATTCATAACATGCATACCTCTGTGTTGTACTTTTTAATATTTTCACGCTCCATCACCCCCAAGATTTCCTGTTTTCGAGAACTAACACCAGCTTTTCTAAGAAAAGCTAAATACCGCCATTTCCTTTTTATATAGGCTCAAATGCTTGCGATGACAATTTCTGCTCAAATAATACTTTACATCAGTGTTCTCAGCTATGTTTTAGAATTTCACATTTAATTCCCCCCCTTTCACATACGTTCATTCGCATGTCAGGGTGTACTGACATGTTAACTTTGACTTAAACCACACTGATTAGTTGTAGCTACACTTTTGCAGTTTGCACATGTATGTTTTTACGAGTGCAGCACAATTTATATTTTACAAGTTATGCTCTGTATAAAATCTGTACTAACAGATAAATACACAGCCAACTGTAATGATTAGAACAAATAGCAAGTAGCATAGTAAATATTAATACTATAATCATTTCTGCACTGCAGAGAATGGATTTATTTCAACTTTTTTTTTACTGGAAACGACAATAAGTTGGCGCACCAAATGTCTATGCAAAGCTAGACACCCTGGAACTAGAGTTCGCTCTCACATATAGTAATTGAACCATATACATGTAATTTCAACACACATAAATATAGAGAGTTGCAATTTGGTGCTTTGGTCGCCTTTGGCCTCCATATTCTGTGTAATGTTAAATGTTTCAAGGTATTTTTCTTTAATCATTATTTGGTACCTTGGTCACTGCTCCTAATATTTAAGGAAGTCCACTCAATATCGAAATTTTCTAAAAGCTGATGGCAGCTGCATAACCGACTAAAATAACGGACAAAAGCAGAGATGACAATCATAAGGGAAAACTTAAAATTACATTCATTTGTGGTTGTGTAAGGGATGTCCATTACAAATGCGCTGGAGCTTAGTAAATTAAATCTATTGATTAATACTATGGATGCAAGTAAACAGAGCTCTTGAACAATGAGGTACAAGAGTCGAATGAAATCTTGCTGAACTACTCAGTTCGGAACCTTTTTCGCCTTCTATTGTTTCGCACTAAATTTCCAACGCTCTTTTTGTGCAGTCATCATGGTCCTCTGATAAAGTTGCTTTTCAAAAAAAAAATCCCCAGAAGTTGAATTTCAAGATTAGTTCTTTGGGGATAATAACACCGGTGCACCAAAAGTTATATGGACTCGCGGGTGTTTAACTTATGTTTTATTCAGAGGCAACCGTGAGCTGACCAAGACGTCGATTTATTTAATTCGAGTTTGAAAGTTCATACCCAGTAGTGTGCAGGAAATCAATGAGTAGCTGCAGAACTATTTGACGGAAGTTGGAATGAGTTGAGTTGACATCAACCTTGACCCTAGAGGAGAGTTAGATCATTTTCATTTTATTTTTAGGTTTGGTGTGAAATACTCTAAACATAAGAGCGAATGCAACTTATTTAGCGGTAATTTAACATGAAACTGGGTTAGAAAGCTAGACATTAAAACCATTATCACTGGTGTTTGTGATTTTACTTTAATGATTTGTTAATGTTTCGATCTATTTTATGGAATTAAAAAGTTCGTGCAATGCAAATCACATGCCTCGTGGGAACTTCTACTCTGCTTTGAGCGCGCGCGCGCGCGGGAAAAACGATCTGAAAACAGAGTCAGTGGAGTCGTAACAAGCCAGAAGCTATGCAGATATTTTTCAGTACTGGCACTGAGAGAGAGAAAAAAAACTTCTGACTTTAGATGAGAGCTGAATCCTCTGTGTGGGAAGAGACAAGGCAATGGTGGGTGCTATGAAGAGGCATTCAGTCGAGCAACAGAAGTGTAAAACACCTGAGCTCTAGAGAGGACAGAACGGGATGTGAGCGGGGGGAGGGAGGGTGGACGACAGAGAACACCATTGTACAGAAAACATTTTCTTAGTAGACAGGTGCCATGCTAGCACTTTTCTTTCAGCCCATCTGCATAGCAGCAAATAACCAACAGATGTCCTTTGGCTAATACAGTGATGTTACATTCTATATTGTTCACGGTTTCCACAGACCCAAAGAACTACGCTAGAGGAACATTTGTATCCAACATTGCGCAGTTCTCTCACTACGAATGTGACCTTTCCCAATATAGATGTTAGCAATGTCAAAGTTCTAAACAGATTTGCCCTATTAAAGTAGGAAAAACCTAACAATCAACCAATTTCTAAAACAGTTTAATATTGACAATATATTTTCCACATAAGCGGCTACATTAATGCAGTACATTTCGGGATCTTTTCCAAAACATACAACGGGCATAGTCCTTTTTAAAACGAACTTAAATTGGCCTTTTGCGGTTATGTCAATACGACTGAGAATAGCTGTTGATGAAATATTCACCGCGCACAGTCAGGAATAAGGTTGATCAGGGTGGCCAAAACGGAAAACGGGCATTTAAGCTGTTGATCAGTTTCAGGGCAAATGCCCTGCTGCGTTATTCTGAAATGTCACCAAAATGTTAAAATTTGAGCACAAATCCAAATTAACTTTGACATAAATGAGAGCTAAAACAAAACAAAAGAAGATCGGTGACACTTCAAAACCGTGTACCAGAAAGGCGCACAGCTGCATACGTGGGGGTAAAGGAAGATTACTGGCAACCTTTTGATAAACTGGTATCAAACCAGAAATAACGTATAGGAGCTCGGACAAGTGATTTCAAAAGGTTGAAATACGCAAAATCCGTGCTGTTAATGTGCAGTTGTAATAGTTTTATTTTGATTATTAGTAGCAATGATATGTGGGATGGGGTGGGGGAGAATTTTTTGCTAACTCCTAATTATTACAAAGAATGGTTTACAGTTTATTTTTGTAATGCCACATCTTAACAATTCGATAATCAGTACCATACAATTTCAGCTGTGGATCAGAAACAAGCAAGTTTAAGATTTGATGGAGACATTTGATGGAGTTTGCATATCTAAAATGGTATGTTTTAACATTTTCCCTATTTCAAAAGAGAATTTTATCATTGAGTTGTAAAACAATACGAATGAGTGTAATCGTATTTCGGGAGCAGCTCTCAATAGGGGAGCATATTGAAAGAAAATATTCATTTAAAATTGAAACATTAAACGATGTATATCGTCAATATCAATCAATAATTTCGTAGTTTTATAAATAGCTAAACATGTGGTAAACGAACACACTTAAAATTGTTACATAAATAACATTCCGAGATTGATTCGAAAATAAATTTGGACTTGTGCGTGGTGTATTAAGTATACAGCTACTTCATTAAAAAGTCCATTTATAGTTAGGATTACTCATCAAATTAGTTTGTACGAAATGATACATATAAATTGGTTAGAACTATTAACTATTTTTGTCCACGATTCGTATTTTACGGAACTACTTTGAAGTAATAGTAAAAGGACTGAAATCCCCACGTACATTTTAATCTCTATTATTACCGACTAATAGATTTCAGTTACTAAGAAGCGATGTAAAGGTTTCTACATCTCTTGAAGAGACACATATTCTTTTTTTCTCTCCGAGAGACACAGAGAAAAAAACAAATCCCCAAGAAACTTTATAGAGCTTCTTAGATTTTCCTTAGCATACGTGATAAAACATTGATTGTTGCAGGTTGGTGACCCATGAAATTTGGAGGTTAGTTTTCACTTCAGACTATAGCATATAATTATGCAAATAAAGAGCTGTCACTGATCTAGTGAATAAACTCACAAACAAGAAGAGTGGTAGCATCTAAAAAGGTTGCATCTTAAAGGTGAAACTTTTGCCTATACACTTGTATGTTAAACTCACAAGTTGATGTTAGTATCAGCCAGACGTATGGCATAACTGCTATTGGAAGATCTATCAGAACTTCTAGCGTGCGCTTCAGTAGTGCCTGTCAATCAATTCGAGGTACATTAAACTATATATTTTTGTGGGTTTTAACTGTTCTGATTGTTTATTGGAGCGGGTTCATTAGTGTTCTTCGAAAAAGATAGCTCCATCTCCAAGCTGTTCACCGCGTAATGACAACCTTGAAAATGTTCACGTCGAGGATTTTTTCACCGGCACAAGACACGAGCGCGACCATCTTTTATTATCCTTCTTAATAAAGGTGGCCCGGATCTAACACAAATTCATTTTGAATATTCCTTAACTATCACAAAGAAACTTTCAATCCTTGACTGCTTCCAACAAGTGATATAGACTGAGTAACGAATACCATACAACTTGTAATTCGAATACTGTTCATAAACTAAGTCATATATGGATGTAATCTGAACTTCAAGGTGTGCTCCATAGTTTTTTAAGTTTTATATCATTCAATAAGGTCATTTATGTTAGCCTTTTTTATGTATATAAATTGCTCATTAGTATTATATATGGTTAAATATTTCAAAGAGGACGTTTCTTCCGGTGCCAATGTTTTGGTCACAACGTGTTTGATCTGGAGCTTTTTTATGATAAAGAAATGAACACCTGGGAACAGTTCAGCAGATGTCCACAGCAGAGTCACAGAACAATCTGCAACTTATCCTTTGCATGTTTAGCGAGCATATGTATTATTTAGAACACTTTTTAAAAAGTTGCTTTCATCCGTTATTGATAGTAATTTTGCTCGAACAGGGCGGACATGATGCATAACAGATTTGACCAGGCTGCTCCATGCATCATGACAGAACGAGTTAAAATTATTACACAATGGAATTTCATAATGGCATTGACTGGAAATACAAATTATTAAAGAAGAGCATTTTAGAGAGGCAGAACACTCCTGCATGTATTCTAAATTATACATCAAGCAATGTAGGTAATATAGCGAAAAACCGTTAGCCATACATTAATTCATAATCGTATAGGTGATTGAACTGTGGCATACTGCTTCAGGCCCATAGGTCATCGCATATGATAAGGGTCAAAACTTCTTCAATCTTGAAGCATGTCATACTGTTAGAGATCTGTGGGCGATGGAATTAATCCTAAACCGTTTTCAGCTTAAGTTCGGGTGTAGAGAAGGTAACATGGACAGTATTTTTAAATATTTATTAAAAATGTCAAGACTTATGTTTGTTCTCAATGGATGCTCTCATTTCCCATTAGACGTTGTAGGAATACGTCGACAACTGGTTTCCTGCTTAAATCCAAATATGTAAACATTTGTTTACAGCATTTTTTCTTTATTTTCACCCTTATCAGTTAAAAGCTTGTAATATTTGTGAGATTATGTCACGAAATAAAACTCTTTAAACTAATTCTGGAATTTTTTTCAAGTCGACATATGGACAACCCAGTTTTCATGACACAGTCATATGTCCTTGGCTTTCTCAAGTCCAGAAAAGCGGAAAGCTCGTCTACTCCACCTGACCCCGTTACACTGGTAGAGAATAAATGGTTGAGGAAACCGAATATCTTTCAAAATCGAAAGTTTATGTTATTTATAGATTTTTAGAACATTACTTGCATTTCAGGCAAAACTAAGAATTCTGGACCAAAACATGACTATTAAATACTGACCATTAGAAGCAAGTAGCTTTTCCCGGTGTTGAATACAAGATAATGATATTATCATCTTTTATCTATGGACACATCAAGACTACACTTTATTCCTTTCAAGGCCCCACTTTCTAAGACTATGAAACTCAAAATCTAATACTCTCAGAAGTGAATATTAATTTTGCCTCAATTTCCAATAGTTCAACTTTAACATTTTATGGAAATGATGGGAATACGTCTTTTACTGCAAAATATAAAGGGAATCTAAATTATATTTTCCTCTTTCTTCCAGATATTTGACGAAGGTAAAACGAAGAAAGGACTTTAAGTCTTTGTTCCCAGCAGCACCAAAAAAAAACCAAGAGGGATTACAAGATTTAAAAACAATCCGGGCGCTGTGGGTTAAGAAATAATTCCATTCCAATAATCCCATCCGATGACGCTCTGTGAACATGCCAAACCCCTTCCATCCTGAGCTCAGAGAACTGGGTGTCCAGGTGATCTTACTTCTGTTTCCATCTTTCCGACTCCATTTCTCTCCTTGGAGTTCGACATATCGTAGGCCTGGTTAGTTTAGTGGACGTCACCAAGACTCGAAAGGTCACTAATTTTAAGGCAAAATTAAGAAGCTGCTCTTCTCAACACTGACACGAATCCTGGTCTCCCGTCTATTATCCAAGATGAGTAACTTTGCTCAGATTCGGCAACTAACCTGACAACATGAATTCTCCCAATCGACTTACCACACCAAGGTTCGGCAAAAGTCTCATCTGCGAAAACTTACTCACTTTCCTATTTATTTCAATTGAGAATTAAAGAAAAGCACATCTTATCAGTAATAAAACATTTCGGGATTTTGTTGAAAGAATTATGATTTCAAGCACACTTTGAACTTCAAGGTATTTCTTGGTTAGATACGAAGATAATTATTATTCTACAATGATACGAACCACTCAAAGTGATCATATATAGTCTTCTCTCTTAGTTGTTATCTTAAAAGTGTCGTTTTCTCAGTTTCCATGATTTCCAATGTTCTATTCAAGAATTGAACCGTGTCTCACATCAACCCATTACTCAGTTTTTTGATCGAAAGTTTTTAATACATGGACATGACTGCCATCAAAGACGCTGAAACTAAAGGGAGAATAAACCTTTATTTGGATTCAGCTTGTTTAAACATTGTCATTGGAAAGTACAATGCTTTAAAATCTGTGTCATCGATACAGCCTGATAAAATGCCGAGTTTGATTTATGCAACGAAGGATGTAACTTTTCATTTCAGTGCCTCAGTTTCATAAGATGGATTTCAAAACTATCACAAATAAAAATCACAGCTCCGCTTTAAAGCTTTTTGGTTTGAAAATTCATTTTCCTTTACATTTCCCCCCATTGCCCTGGTTCACAATTGCATGGAAAGCTCCTATTCACTTAGCGCTGTCAGTCATCCTCAGCCTTCATCGTGTCGAGGTGATTTCTTTCCTTTATGATAGTTTTCAAAAGTAAGCCTGTAATATTTCAAGATCTGACTAATTACATTTGCGATTACAATTAGAAGCGCAACGTTTAGCTCTCAATATAAAAGGGGCCCGGCAGTGGAGCGGATTTTTAAACTGTAACCAGTACATTCTTCATTGCTTTAAAAAACAATCAAATACAAAGTATTTGGCTAAAGGTTATATTACAGGTTACAATTTTTCTCTCAGTTTCGCCTTGATGATTAGAATGCAAATCTATTTAAATCCAAGAATATTTCATTGACTATTCCTGCATTTCCTGGACTAATATATAACAAAAATAGTGAAGCTTTTTTGTTATGTTTGGAGATATACAGATGAGTCAACACCGTCAATTAAAATGCTCGATTTGAGGTTAGCATAGTTCATTTTGCAATTTTCACACTTAAACTCTATGCACATCCAAAGAATGGAGTGATAAAGCACACGTTCTGCAGGGACCAGTGTCATTTTCCAGAAAGTGCTGGAAATGTCAAATGACTTTAAACTCCAATCAAACCTCCAGCTGGAAACCACCTATCCTGCTTCTATGGGACTGAGCTGTACATGCGCAAAAGAAGCGACCACTAGCTTCCCTTGGGCCCTTTTGCCTATTCACATAACCTAATGGAGCTTTCCAGCCATTCAGAGCACTGGTAGCATTATAAACTCGAACAAATCACTTGAATTAATCATTTTGTATGCTGTTTTACACAAATTTGTATTTTTTAAACTTTATATTGCTAAATATTTAATCAAAGGCACAGATTTTAATTCTCATGTAGCATTTTAGTGGTGTCCTTCTGACTTAGATCTATGCAATAACAGGAATTTGAATATTCTAAATAATCTACACTGTTTTATATTAGATCATGTTCTAAAGCATGACAAAAGCCCCAAATTACTAATGATTAAACAAGGTAATGAGTAATTACACCAAGGATTTTTGAAAGCATGTCCTAAAACATACCTTACATTACTCAAATTTTACCATTCTAGTGTCCTAGATTTTAGGAGAATCCCCAAGTTGCTCCATAGTCAATGAATCACTTCTCTTGAGCAATAACGAGCTAACAGTAAATTTGTAAAATGAACTTCCACATAGGATGATCGAGCAAGACCTAACTAATATTAACATTAACATTTTTCTATATTTTGGAATTTGGAATGTCACTTCCTTACATAGTAATTCCACAGTTGTGATATTTGAGGAATTAAAATCACTTCTTACTGTTACAAAAGTGAAAGCTATTTTAAATGAACAATGAAATGTTATTTAAAACAAGGATAGCAATGCACCTTTCTTATGAGTTCAAGGAACCAATATCTATTTTGCTTAAAAGGTTAAGTACTTTTAAAATAAATTGCTTAGTAACTAACTAAAATCAAAATATTGTATAAGTTCAAAACTGTAGAAAGAAAATATTTGCAGGGATCTTTCAACTACTTATTACATGTTTTTAACTGCTCTGAGAGAACAATGTCAGGGTGGCACGATTATTGTACTGTCCAATTTTCAATCTGGTTTTAAAAACTCAGCTGGTCATTTCTGGGGATTAGCACACATTTATTGATTACATTACATATTGGATACATACCTTCTGATTAATGTCTTTATTTTATATCTGTTTTTAAAAAAAGATGGCTATAATTTGTTGGCCAACAGACAGAAATTTACAATGAATCAAATTTACTCAACGCATCTTTAAACGTCCGCCAGCTTTAAGAAGTACTGTCGGTTTACCTTGTAAAACAAACATATAATACAATAATACAAAGCTATTTTTTTAAGCAGTTACAAAAAGTGACAGCTGGCATCATCAAAAACAACTGTCATCTTTAGCGACTTAAATGCATTTGAAGTCCCTTGAAAATTATGACAAGACTTGAGTACGTGAAAGGAAATTGTTGAGTGACTGTGATTCTCGCTACTTTAAAAGCTGCTGTATATAGGCCGACAAAGGAGAGGCTGTCTCTTTAATGAAGAGTAGTTGGCAGGCATTAGGACATAGGGGAAGCCAGTAGCCCCATGGCATTAGCTCAACTTAGGGCTGTGTCAGGGCAATTAGAGCCGCTCTGTGTTGCACTGTGCAGAACTGCTGTCACTCTTGATCTGCACACCGATCGGTGGCACCAAATCTGAGCTTGGGGACCACAGGAAACACAACCGGCAGACCCATATTGCTTTGACAGTTGCGCTCATCTAGAAATAATGCAAAATGCTATTTAGATGTATACACCATGACCCTGTGCTCCAAGAAGAAAACAACCTAATGAGGGACTGAGGTACTGCCAGCGCAAAAATAAAGCAGAGAAATGACATTTTGCTTCATAATTCTTCACTTTTCTTTCGATGGGAGCTTCTTGTTGTCACCGTTGTCTTAGATTTTACTTCAGTGTTCTGTGCCTCTAAAGCTTGAGTAAAATATTTGAAAATAGAATTAAAACTCTTCCAAGAAGTTAGTTCATGTCGTTCTGTACCTAGAATGGAGGTAAAAAAAAAATACAGTTAATAGCTGCAAGCTTGTGTGTAATGGTAAAAATGAGTGATTCACGGGGAAAAGCCCATTCCTATTAATGGTTAATTTTTGTGTTTTGAATAGGAAACAATCTATTTATGAGGCTACAACATTAATAGATTGACACCATTCAGGTTACTAGCATTTAAAAAATAAATAAAAATAGTAACTTAAAATGTACATTTTTAGTAAAAGATAACAAATACAGAAACCTAAAATTGTGTTGAGTGAGAAATATTCATGTTTAAATAACATGTTGGTACTCAGATAAACATATGGATAAAATTAGTTCAATTTTAGTGATGTGAAAATCTAAAAGCTCATGAAAACTAGGAGAACAAAGTTCCAAAAATTGAAATATCCTTGAAAGAAGACATAACTATGGGATTAATTCAGGATACACAAAAGGGAGCTTCTTGTCACAAGCTCTGAACACAAGCTAGTAACAACATACTTAATGAACAGTATCATTGCATTATACCAATTTTCTCCCGTAGCATTCTTGGATCTGAAATTCTGCAATGGTATATACAGTGTTGTGGAGAGAGAGAGACCACTGAGGTCCACAAAATTTCAGTCCACCAGTCTCACAAAACTACGCAGCTCATTTGATATTGGAGCCCATTATATGAATAATTTGTTTTACAGTTGACTCCAAGTACCTTTTTCAAGCAGAACTGCATCATAAGTACAGAATTCCAAAATGACAAACCACATCCTATTTATCCTCATTGTGTCAAATCCTTGATCCAAGAATAGCTGTGAATTACAAAATCCTGATCCAAGCATAAAATGTGCTGTAATTATCTGCTTTTAATGCACTGCGCATGAAATTTGGCCCATCCATTGCCAAGTTTCATCTAGAGACAGAAGCACATTCTCAAAGTCTAATTACTTTTGTGTAAAACAAAGGATTTTGTTAACTGTTTTCTGTTTTGTTTATAATGAATTACCAAATGAATGATTAAATGGGCTGTGGCACAAAGATTAGCAAATTGACCACTTTTATCTGTGGTTTACAGAAATCCTGATACAACCATAATCCTGATGTAAGCATAACATTTACAGGCAAACTGGTTATGTGTTTATAGAGATTCAACTGCAATTTTAAAAGTCAGTCTATGCATTAATTCTATAGCACAGGAAGAGCCTGGTCACTTCTAGAAGATGCAACTTCATTTAATTGGAAGAGAATGGTAAATGAATAACATAAATCTTTATTTAAAAGCAAGTATAATTTTAGAGATTTAACACTATAGCTGAGATCAGAAACAGATTAGCATTTTGCCGAGTCATAATAGGGAGTGCTATTTTTTTCTCATCAAATGTTTACATGCAGGTGAGGCAACCAAGGCTGATAGGGACAGACATTGCCATTAACTATCACTGTTCATAGATCAGTACTCACATAATGGCAGTGTTTGCATGGATTTTGAAATAAAAAAGTTTTTTTTAAATTTGGTGCCACACCAAAAATGAAACTGAACCATAACACACTTTTAAAGGATGACTAGTTGTCACCTGAATGGCAACAATTCAGATTCATAAGATCAGTCTTCATTTGTGATACTTAAATGCCTTTCTCACTCAGCTAAACTGTTTGATGTAAAATATAGTTTCCAGTCTTAAGGTCAACTATCTTTAACAGTGATTGACGTGCCAAGCTTAGTTAGTGACCAAGTATGCTGCACTATCAATTAAGGCCATTCACAACTAGGCTAAAGCTGTGTGATGTGGGTCAGTTCTTTTGAACAGAGGCTGGACTAAACACCAACATTTCAGGACTGGCTTGGAAAAGTGCAGCACAATTGTCACTTAACAGTAGCAAGTGATTTTATCTATCGCTTACAGGTGTGATGCATGAAGCATATATGTGGGACGCTGCTTGAAGAATCAAACCAAAATTTTCAAATAATTCAGTCTGCATGATCAGTTCACTAGTCTGTTCTAGGTTTATTCAATAGTTTGTTGAACCAAACACAGACCACATGTCACTGGTAATTATGTAAAAAAATGTGCATGTCACATCAAGGAAGAAAGAACAGGAAAGATATAGTTTAAATCTGGCAAGCATATGATATTTAAAGGCGATTTCAATGATACACGTGACAATTACACAAATCTTAGCACAATAGAAGTGTCAGAGATCACAGCAACATTAATTCACTGAAGTTAACTAGCAAGGCACAAGCAATACACTTATACAGATTTAGGCAATACCACAATGACAAGTCTGTGAATCGAAGTAATGCGTGGACTATCAACATACAGCACAACATAGTCACTAATAACAATCTGAATCCTCAATTTTTTCTGAGCTCCTGATCTCAACCTTATTTATATGAATAATGGACAATCAACGGCTGTGTAGTGTGTCCATCCAGCGATGGGAAACAGAGGAAAATTAGAAGCAGAAGCTCTTAGACATTTTCACAGGCTATTTTGTGGCCAGTTCGAGTGACAGTGGCAAAGGTTTATGGACTCTGACAGACTTTTGGCTGCAAATGATGTGTGGCCCAGGAAACACAGAAGAAGATAAGCCAGCAGATACTTTTAAAATACATGGACATTTAATTTCAGAAGCAAGAAAATAGTCATTCATTTGGTGAACATGTATAAATCTCTGATACAAGGAAGTGCATTACAAAAAGAATTTTTTTGTACTGAGGTACTGAGTTATATACATCCTAAATTGGCATAATATTCAGAGTCAACAGAAAAAAAACCAGATATATTTGTTGGCTAAGTATGCTGCATAAAAACAATTTAAATCTGAGACTTTAAATTCTGTTCATAGATCACTATAGATGAAGTAGTAAACAAAATGCAAGAGACCTATTGGCTTTTGGATCATTAATATTTTGGATGAACATATCACATACATTACCATAAAATATCCCTATGATCAACTGCACCCAATCATTCCATTGGTTTAAGGTAGTGATGTTTAAATCATTAATTCTTCATTGTGAAGTAATCATAGTGCATTAATAACGGAGAGCACACAGAGCTGGCATCCAGACTGAAAGCTTGATGTAAAACTGAATGAACCCATCACAAAAAAAAGTTTCGAAGTATATTGTTCTTAAATATAAAATTCAACAGAAAAGATTTCCAGGAGAAATTTCATAACAATGTATCTCATCTGAAATTCAGATGACCATAAAAATGTTTTATAACATATTTGTGTTTCCAATATTTATTTAAAATTCAGATTAGATTAGTTCCTGTTATTTTCTACACTTTGTTTTACATAAAATACTTTTTGTTTTCTCACAGGTTGAGAAAGTTAGCAAAATACACATCAGCTCTTAAGTTTAGCTACTAAAATCAGAAAAAGAATGACCTTAAAATATTTACTCAAACTATATCGGTAAGGTTTTTATTGCAGATTCATAACCATTTGATTTGAAACAGATTTCTAAAATAATCATGTGATAGTGCAACTTTATTCATGTATTTTCCAGGGCTTCAGCACTTTCCCAGCCTTTTGAAATAATTTATTTATATTCAATAATATATCTTCTTAAAATCCTTCTGTACATTTTTAATGTTGACTATTTGAAGACACAAAACAAATGTCTTGTCCCACAGAACATTTCTTTTATCATATATTTATTGAATATATTTGCATGTAGTTATCTTGTTACATTTTATGCAATGTAGAAATATAACCAAAGCCCTTGAAAGAATAATCACTAAAATCTGAAATCATTACCATCTGTCCAGAAAAATTCAATGTAACAAGAGTTTACTACTTTCTAGTCGTTCCCCTTATGCTTATGGAGGTCGCTGTGATAGACTAACAGAAGTTACAAGACTGTGAAAATAAATTAGATAAGTATTTTTGCGAGACACATGATGAAATATGATGGCAGCAGTATTGAAAATAAGAGTTTGCACTTTAATGGTAATCACCATTAAAAGAATGTTCAATAACAAGTTTAAGTTTATTTGCTTTATGGTTGCTTACCTAATTATGCCAGTATCATTTAAGTTCTCAATTCAAGTAAAGTTAGTTTAGCACATTCTTTTCAAACAATACCAGTCTGAAAACATCATAATTAATTATAACATAAAACTATACGTTATGGTTGTAAACAACTTGTAGTAGGTGACTTTTCACTTTAAAAGCTAATACTGAAGTATTACATTGTTGTAGTATTTTCTTGTGGAAGGACAGAATTGACTTAAGCAATTTTTATGATGTTGACTGTGTGGGTTCAATAGGCACAGAAAGAAACCTTTGTTTGCTATAATTTTTCCCCGTTTCAAGTCACCCACCCTCAGGGTTACATTTTTTTTATGACTTTATTGCTCTACAAACGTCTATACATTGATGGTGCATGTGCTGACCTTCTGCTTATTAGATTGACCTCTTGCTAGCCTGTATTAATGAATAATACTGATAGAAAACAAAAACAGGGAAAACCAACAAGCTATCTAGGATTTAGGAACACTATTGGTCACTGCCTTCAGTCAACTTCATAGAATTAAAATTTTCCTATTAATATCTCCATTCTAATATCTTTTACCCCCTCTAATCTTAGAAGAATAAACATTCTATAACTTACATATCTCAGATAAGTTATTTATAATTTATAATCCAATTTGAAGCTCTTTTCGATTTTTTTTTTGCAGGGCAATGCAATCAATGGTTTCTTCAGCCTTCGCAGATCTGCAGTGGCCTGGTACCCCAAACCATCACATAGTTTCAAGTTGAGCAAGACGTGACCACATTGCAGCAGCATTGCAAATTAATAAAGTCTGCCAACAGGTCTGGAGTATGCTAGGTAAACTCTAATAAGCAAAATAGATTCACTTGCTTTAAAAGCAATGATGCTTAGAAAAATATTTGGTTGGATCAGTATCATGTAGAATTTGAAAATAACAAAATAAAATTTCTCAGTGTGAAAATAATTTCTACGTATAGTTGATTTATTAAAAAAAAACAACCTACCTTTCTGATGGTGGGTATTTATGAATATTATGTTATTAGTTATTCTTATTGAATTGCTAATAACATATTCAATGATGAAATATTCTGCCTAATCAGTTTTACTCAAATCATTGACATATACATGTTTGTATTTAGTTATCAAGGAAGTACCTCCATAATTCCATCAACAATTGTCAATCATCCGCTGATCCTACTGATGTGTATTTTATCACCAGAAGAACAAAAGTAATTTCACAAAAATGAATAATTTGAGCTTTTCTGGGTGACAGATTCTAATTATGCTTCATCTTCATTTATTTACATATGAGTGCAGTTTACAGTAAGGGAGAAACACTCCTTGCCTAGGGCTGCATCTCCTCCAACAATATGCAAGTGATTTGAAACATAATCACAAATATTTTGACACTGAACTACTTACTATGTTGCAAAACAACTTGCTAAAATGCTTTAAACATTAAAATGTATTGGCAGCAATTTAAATATGTAACCACAGCAAATGCAATCCCCAAATCACAAATGTTAATAGATAAAAAATGATTTACTTACATTGTATTTTGTTCAATATTTAAATGGAAACATTCACTCATTTTTAAATAAATGATAAATACTCTGTTAAAATGGTGGGTAGAGGAATTTCATACGGATACATTGAATAATGTTAAAGTAACTTCTAGACTTCAATTGTAGCATCATCACAAGTATTAGGCTAAATGTTTGAGAAGAGTGACAGCTTACTGTGCCAATTTGGATTGTCAAAAACAATAACTCATAGTGAATTGCTCATAAGCTTAAATATGTTAATGTAACTTCTGCATGATCACTGTTAGTTTGCTATCAGTTATTTTTCTAAATTCAGATCTACTGAAAGAAAATGATTTGGAGATACCGGTGTTGGACTGGGGTGTAGAAAGTTAAAAATCACACAACACCAGGTTATAGTCCAACAGGTTTATTTGGTAGCACTAGCTTTTAGAACGCTGCTCCTTCAACAGGTGGTTGTGGAGTATAAGATTGTAAGACACAGAATGTATACCAAAAGTTTACAATGTGATGTAACTGAAATTATATATTGAAAAATACCTGGATTGTTTGTTGAGTCTCTCATCTTTCAGAATGACCATGTTTGTTTCAGTTCTTTCATATGTAAATCACAAAACGTTTTTTAAAAGTTATATTCTCAAGTGAACTTTAACAATTGGTGTCATGTCGGCCCAGATAATGCATTGAAGGTGTCAGCTGCTCTATGTGAGACTGTCTGTGCCGCAATGGTCAGACTGATTCTAATCTAAAATACGGATTTACAGAATCTTACATTGATTAATGCAGTTTCTGAACAAAGTAAAATGTAATTCTGCAAGTACATATTCACTCCTCATTTATATGTGTATGTGTGCATGTGGGTGGCTGCATGTGTGCGTGTGTGTGTGTGGGTGGGGTGGGGGGTGTTATCACTGTCTGTGAGAGAGTGTGTGTATGTGTGTGAGTGTGAGTGTAAGGGGGTATAAGTATGTGAGAGGGTGTGTGTGGGAGTGTATGTGTGAGCGTATGAGACAGGGTCTACGTGAGTGTATGTTGGCAGGAGTGTGTGTGTGTGCGTCTGGATGAAGAACTGGTTGTCAAAGGTGAAGATGTTGTGATTGAGGATAAAGCGGATGAGTGTGTAGGAGTATCTGTGTGTGTGTCTGTCTGTGTGTGTGTATAGCGTAATGGAGTCATCTGTAGTGTGAAATGAGGTTCAGGCCATCCACATGGGAACTGAACTTGGCTATCAGCCTCTGCCTGGTCACTTTTCGTTGTTGCCAGTCCTGAAGTCCGCCTTGGAAGATGGTCACCCGAATGTCCGAGGCTTGACATGTATGCTCAAACCGTCAGGAAATATATAAATGCCAGATTCATCAGCTGCACCCACAAGGAAGAGCAGAACATCACCCGTTCACAACACAACGCCATCCAGGCTCTCAAAACCAATCACAACATTGTCATCAAACTAGCAGATAAAGGAGGAGCCATCGTCATTCTGAACTAAACAGACTACTGGAAGGAATTGTATCGACAACTGAACAACCAGCACTACAGGCAACTACCAGCTGATCCGACCAAACAGCACACCCATGAACTAAACACATTGATCAGGACTTTTGGATCCAGTTCTTCAGAGTTCCCTATGTGTCCTCATCCCATGTACTTCTCACGTAGGCGACTTCTACTGCCTTCCGAAGATACACAAAGCCAACACACCGGGACCTCCCATCGTGTCAGGCAATGGGATTCTGTGTGAGAACATCTCTGGTTATGTCAAAGGCATCTTGAAACCCATTGTACAGAAAAGCCCCAGCTTCTGTCGCGACACTACAGATTTCTTACAGAAATTCGGCACCCGTGGACCAGTCAAACAGATAACATTCCTCATCACAATGGATATTTCAGCACTCTACACCAGCATCCCCCACAATGACAGCATCATAGCAACAGCCTCAGTCCTCAACACCAACAACTGCCAATCTCTGAGCACCGTCCTACAACTCATCCGCTTTATCCTCGATCACAACATCTTCACCTTTGACAACCAGTTCTTCATCCAGACACACTGAACAGCTATGGAGACCAAATTTGCACCCCAATATGCCAATATTTTCAGGCACAGGTTCGAACAAGACTTATTCTCTACGCAGGACCTCCAACTAATACTATATACCAGGTACATTGATGACATTTTCTTTTTCTGGACCCATGGTGAGGAGTCAAGGAAACAACTTACAGTGATATCAACGAGTTTTATCCCACCATCAAACTCACCACGGACTACTCTCTACCACCTGTCTCATTCTTGGACACATGCATCTCCATCAAGGATGAACACCTCAGCACCACAGGCTACCGCAAACCCACGGATAACCTCACGATGCTTCACTTCTCCATCTTCCACCTAAAACATATTAAAACAGCCATCACCTATGGACAAGTCCTATGTATACACAGGATCTGTTCAGATGAGGAGGAACTCCTCAGGAGACAGATACGAGCTACAACTGACAGAGTACCCTTCGGTGTCCAGTATTTCCCAGGAGCTGAAAAACTACACCATGTTCTTCGCAGCCTGCAACACATTATCAATGAGGATGAGCACCTTGCCAAGACTTTCCCCACACCTCCAATTCTTGCCTTTAAACAACCACCAAACCTCAAACAGATACTTTTTTGTTGCAAACTGCCCCGCTTTCAGGACAATACCATATAACCATGTCACATTAGATGCTGCAAGGCGTGTTAGAATGTCGACACGGATACCACCATTACACATGGGGACATCTCCCGCCATGTACGTGGCAGGTACTCATGTGACTCAGCCAACATTGTCTATCTCATACGCTGCCGGCAAGGATGCCTGAGGCATGGTACATTCGCGAGACCAAGCAGAGGCTATGGCAACAGATGAATGGACACCGTACAACAATCAACAGATAGAATGTTCCCTCCCTGTCAGACAACACTTCAGCAGTCTGGGAAATTTGACCTTGGACCTTTGGGTGACCGTCCTTCAAGGCAGACTTTGGGACAGGAAACAACGAAAATGACCAAGCAGAGGCTGATAGCCAAGTTCGGTACGCATGAGGATGGCCTCAACCAGGACCTTTGATTCATGTTACACTACAGGTGACTCCACTGCACTATACACACACATAGACAGATGCACACACACACATTCCTACAGAGACACACACTCACGTAGACCCTCTCTCATACGCTCCCACACACACCTTTTCACATACTTATAACCCCTTACACACACACACACACACACACTCACACACACACACACACACACACACACACACACACACACACATATAACTGAGGGGTGAATTTGTACTTGCAGAATTACATTTTAATTTGTTCAACAACTGCACTAATCCATGTAAGATTCTGTAAATCCATATTTTAGATTAGAATCAGTCTGACCATTGTGGCACAGACAGTCTCACACAGGGCAGCTCACACTTTCCTTCATTACCTGGGCAGACATGACGCCAATTGAGAATGTAACTTTTAAAAAATGTTTTGTGATTTACATATGGAAGAACTGAAACCAACATGGTCATTCTGAAAGATGAGAGACTTAACAAACAATCCAGGTATTTTTCAATATATAATTTCAATTACATCACACTTTAAACTTTTGCTATAAACTCTGTGTCTTACAATCTTATATTCCACAACCACCAGATGAAGGAGCAGTGCTATGAAAGCTAGTACGTCCAAATAAACCTGTTGGACTATAACCTGGTGTTGTGTGATTTTTTTTTATATAGATATTTTTATTAGAAATTTAACATTTTTACAAGTTTACAAAAATAAACAAAACTCTCAGATATAAACATTGATATACAATTAGCTCAAATATACAATAGCCAAAATTTAACAAAAAAAACACAACATAAAAAAAAAACCGAAAAAAAGAAAAAAAAATAAACAAAACTCAACTATCTACTAATCTAACCTACAACCAACCAGAGTGTATATTTAAGTCTCTTACATGCTCGGGATGTGTTAGCATCAGATATAATAAAACCCGTATTCGTGCGGGATTCCTCCCCCGAGGGGCCCCGGACCAGCCAGGTTTGTAATCTCAATTAAATAAAAGCCCTTGTTAGGATAGCCGAAATATCTGTATTTATGTAATTCAAAAAGGGCTGCCATATTTTATAAAATAATTCGGTCTTTCGGTGCACCATATTTGTAAGGAAGTCAAGGGGAATACATTTCATAATTAGTCTGTGCCAATTTGAAAGTCCAGGGGGGCCCTCAGCCGCCCAGTTCACCAAAATATTTTTCCTTGCACAGAAAGAAAGAATAGAAAATAGTCTCTTCCCGTACATGTCCAAGGAGGGAAAGTTCGGAAAGCCCAAAAGGAGAGATACAGGGTCCACTTTAAATTCCGTTCCTAAAATTTCTGTCAGGATACTTGCTACTTTAGTCCAATATCTACGGATCTTACTACAGGTCCACAAGCAATGTACAAGAGTGCCCACCTCTATTTTGCATTTAGGACACATTGGAGATGCTCCTGCCTTAAATTTTGCCAATCGAACCAGTGCTATATGGGCCCTATGAAGTATCTTCAGCTAGATAGCCTGGGTTCTGTTACAAATAGTAATTCTTCTAGCATTTTCCCAGATATCATTCCACGTTTCTGTGGAGATTTCTAGTCCCAGATCCTGATCCCATATTTTAAGCAGATTATCCATATCTCCCGATACTTCATCATGCAGCAAATGATAAATATTACTGACGGAAGATACCCCCACTGGTCGTAGGACACTACATTCTCTATCGGATTTATAAAGACTATCTAATAACGTAGTCTTCTTCTGTATAAAATCTCGAATTTGGAAGTATCGAAAGAGGTCTCCATTGGGTAATCCGAATTTCTGACGCAACTGTCCGAAAGACATCAGGACCCCATCTTTAAATAAATCCCCAAGACATGAGATACCCCTGGATCTCCAGAGTTTAAAAGTGGCATCTGTTAACCCCGGTTGGAATCCCCATGCTCCCACTATCGGTGCATAGGGGGATGTTTTATGTGAATTACCCTCATTTTGCCGCATTATATTCCAAGCCTTGATTGTATTCAGTATTATAGGGTTTTTACAGTGATCTGTAATGATCTTCCTCTTGTCTGAGAATAAAAGGTTAATAAGTGGGTATTTTACTTGAGAAGCCTCGATGTCCAACCAGATTGAATGTGGATCAGACAAGACCCAATCAGCTATATAACTTAATAGGGAACTTAATTGATATTTCCTAAAATCTGGGAAATCCAATCCACCCCTTGCCTGTGGAAGCTGTAGCTTCTTCAGCTTAATAAGGGGCCGCCTATGGTTCCAGATAAAGGAACTCAGCCAGCCGTATAATTTACATAAAGCTGTCCTCGGCAGCATCACCGGAAGCACTCTCATAGGATATAGGAGACGGGGCAGGACATTCATTTTAATTAGTGCTATTCTACCCAACCAGGAAATTGGCAGGTCTCCCCATCGCTGGAGGTCCTGCCTTATCCTTTCCAATAAATACACAAAATTAGCCTTATACAACTGACCAAATACTGGAGTAATAAAAATGCCTAAATATAAGAAACCCTCCAGGGACCAGCGAAAGGGAAAAAGGGAACCGTCCGCTAAGCGGGGTATCACAGCAAGGCCACCCATTGGCATAGCCTCCGATTTTGAAAAATTAATTTTATAGCCTGAGAATGCACTAAATGTATTAATAACTTGGATTAAGCGAGGTATGGACATCAAAGGGTTACTGAGGAATAGAAGAACATCATCTGCATAAAGGGTAATTTTATGTTTACCTGTACCAATCCTTGGGGCCACTATATTAGGATCAGCTCGTATAGCATCTGCTAGTGGTTCAATTATTAGCGTGAATAACAATGGCGAGAGGGGACATCCCTGACGGCAGCCCCGACCCACACTGAAGCTATCCGAGCCTAATCCATTGGTAACCACAACTGCTTTAGGATCACTATACAATGTTGAGACCCATTTGGTAAACACCTGTCCAACACCAAACCTCTCCAATGTGTAAAACAAATATCACCA
>NC_057711.1:50193212-50198177 GCF_004010195.1 Chiloscyllium plagiosum
TGAATATTTAAGTCCCTTAAATGCTTCTTCGCCTCGTTGAATGCCTTCCTCTTTCGAACCAGAGCCGGGGAAAAGTCCTGAAATAGCATGATCTTGGATCCTTTGTAGATCATGGCTTGGGGGTCTTTTCCAAGATTTCTGGAGGTTTCTAGGAGTATCTGCCTCTCCTTGTAGCTCTGCAGCCGGAACAGGACCGGGCGTGGGCGCTGGTTCGAGCCGGGCCCACGTATTGCGACCCGGTAGGCCCATTCCACCCTTACCTGGCCTGATCCAGCTTGCAGACTTAAAAGCCGTGGCAGCCACTGCTCCAGGAACGCTGTAAGCTGGCCTTCCTCTTCCCGTTCGGGAAGGCCCAGCAAACGAATATTTTTTCGACGACCTCGATTATCGAGGTCGTCAATATGATTTTCCAAGGTTCGGACTCACTGCTCGAGAGTCCGGACCTGATCCACGGCCGATTGAGCGGTATTTTCGGAGGTCGCGGCCTTTAGCTCCGCTCCTCCGACTCGGCGTTCAATTTCTCGAATCTCTCAGTCGTGCTTCTGCAGCACGGCCGAGAGCGAGTCCCAACGATTTCTGGATTCTGCAGTAAAGGCATCGATCTTCGAGTCAAGCTTGGAAAGCATTTCTGCAAGGCTTGTTACTGTTGGTAAGTCCCCCGGGGCGGCTGTGGATGCCTCTGCTGCAGCTGGAGAGGGTGGGGAAGGGGTTCCTGCTTGCTGAGAGCTGCGGGCTCCCTTCCCTTTAGTCATTTTGACTGAGGATTAAATTGTTTAAATATAATATTACACAACTAATTAAACTACACAACTATTATAAATGATTTGGTGAGCGTGGTAGGGGGTGGGTGACCCACGTACCCAAGTCTTGGGAGGAGCACTATAGACTCAGTCTTGCTGGGTCGCCGCCATCTTGGATCCCCCGTTGTGTGATTTTTAATGAAAGTAAGTGGCCCTTCTGGCCAAAGACATAAGATTAATGCAAATGGCAGCAATGGTTCCAGCTGGGAATTGTAACTAGCTCCCTAAAGAAAAGGAGCCATAAGCTCAGAGGAAGTTGAGTCCAGAACTGAAAGATGTTTGAAGACATTTCTGATGAATGAAAGGTCTTGGAATACAGTGAGCAGGCAAATAACTTGGAATGATTTCCGAAAAAAAGTATGTTTGCTGTGTGCAATGAATTCTTACTGTTCCTAAGATAGGAAAATAGATGATTTTAGACTGATTATCCAAATGTGAACAATGGAAAGGAGTGTCATATGCCAGTTGTACATTCCTGAACATTGTGGATGCTCTGTTGTGTTTGGCATTGATTAATTTCACTGTTGTTTTTATGCCCATGACATACACAGTTGGCGGGTGAGATGTCTTGCCAGTAATGCACATTTATAAAGTTGGCAATTGATGCCAAATTCAATTCTAAATAAATTGTTTGTTTTCTGAGTATGAGAAAAACACAACAATCTTGATTTATTCCTGGATGTGTCAGTCAGTTTGGATTCAGGAAGAGGACAGATGAAGGTGCCTGAAGTGACTGAATTTCTATTTATATCTTCCACTGCAAACACCTCTATATAACCTCTCTGACTTTGTGTTATCATTCTTGCAGCACTTCATTTAGAAGGATCTGTTGATGAGTGTTTGCAATGCAGAAGATGTCCCTATGCAAAATTGAAGTCAATGCATGGCGGCATAAGGCAACTTGGGTGATACAAGGAAGATTATACCAAAGGGAGAAATCTTCATTCACTCCACAGATCTTTTGTGAATTTGCTCATGAGCTTAAAAAAATGACGTGTCTAAGAGAATGTTTATTTGGAATTTCCCTTGGTAGTGTATTCTTTTAGGTTGTGATAAGTAAACTGAAGACCTGATTTTCTGGCTTTCATTGAAACTGATGATTGGAGCTGGGTCTGATGTCCTGATTGCTTTCCCCTCACTTTCTGGATGGTCTTTCCGAAGGACTTTAGGAATAAACTCACAATTCACCCCATCTGATGCTTTTCTGGCAGATTTACTTGAGTGCTGGTGTTACTGAAGCTTTCGACCAAGCATGCAGGGAACATTTGGATTCAAGAAATGAGATGATGGTGCCTGCCCTTGACATCAAGGCAACATTTGATTGAATATGGCATCAAACAATGCAAGCAAATTAGTGGTCAATGGAAATCAGGGCAAAACACTCCAATCGTTACAGTCATATCTAGCACAAAGGAAGAACGTTTGAGCCTTGGAGGGTCATCATCTTAGTCACAGGACAGCACTGCAGGAGCTCTCATGGATTAGAAACCTTTTATTAACATGCACCTATGGGACCAGGAGTCTGTTGGTTGATCAAATATTCTGGATAATCAAGAGGTATGCATAACTGAAGTAAACACCGCTGAAGCAAAGCTTCAAGTCATCAACATCCCTCAAAAGATCCATGAAGAAACATCAAGACACCTCCTAAAATCATTGTTAAAAACGAATAGTAAGTAATAGAAGCGTAATAGGAGTATACACATTGTTGTTACACTTTCTTGATGAAGGGCAGTTGCCCAAAACAATGATTTTCCTGCTCCTCAGATGCTGCCTGACCTGCTGTGCTTTTCCAGCACCACACCCTCGACTCTAATCTCCAGCATCTGCAGTCCTCACTTTCACCTAGATTTGTTTTCACAGTCAACTCTTTATTAATTACTTAGGTTCTTGATTAATTGTGTTCAAATTTTAAATACATGTAAAGAAATAGAAAATACAATTTGACAGTGACCCCTCAGTGCCTCTGCACTCAGCGAGGGAAACGTCAAGCTGGTCAGAGATGAAACCAATCACACCCTCCCCACTCCATCCCACAGCCAAATGCAAATTGAGTGTAGCATCAAAAGTATCTTGCAAGTAGCTTACTCAGTCAGTTATGAACAGTGCACTGTGCATTGTGACTCCCCATCCAGCCCAGTGGTGCGACCATCTTTCCTCTACGACAGAGAATGCCCTCAAATACTGCTGCTTGGCATGGCTGAAGCTGCCGTTTCCTTTACCTCCTTGTCATCCAGACAGCAACCTGCTAATATGGCTGCTTGGTCCTTAGCCTCATTGGTTTTCTCAGTCAGTACCTCCTTCTCCTGCTGCTCAATTGAGTCTTCCTCCTCCACTGCTTCTGTGGTGTCGGTGATGCTGGCCATGCTTGCATATTTGGCTTTTTCCAGCAGGTTTGGTGTTCCAATTTACAGCAAATACCTTCTGGTTTTAATCTTACAAACGAAACTCCTTCACTGAAATAACGTATTTCTTAACAGTTCCAAACTATTTCCTATCTTCACGAGAATCTGTATTATCCATCCAGCTTCAAACAAGGCTTCTGAAAACCTGAATCCAAAAGGGCTTTCCACGCTATGAGTGCTTCTCCTAAGTCAAAAAAAAATCCAGAACCTTCTATCTCAAACCTAATGATTACATTGTTTATTTTGTTCCCTCATAAATAAACTTTCCTGATGTAAACAAATTCACACCCTTTCAAGAAATCTATCTCTCCCACTATTTTCTCTAAATAAACCGTGGCTTGAAAAAGCCTTATAAGTTAACCATTAAATCCCTTCATGTACATAGACCAAGATCCACATGTCACAAGATCAAAATCCAAATGTTAAAAGAAAGATATTAAAGGATACAAAAATCACACACCTTACATCACAATATCCCAACACTCAGTTGTTACCATCAAGCCATGGGATCTAACCTTTCTTTATTCATTCATGGAAAGTGGGCATCAATGACTGGTCCAGCATTTATTGCTCATCCTTAATTGCTCTTGAGTAGGTAGTGGTGAGCTGCCTTCTTGAAATATTGCAATTTGTTTGATTTAGGTAGACTAAATCAAATGTTAGAGAAGGAATGCCAGGATTTTGACTTTGTAACACTGAAAGAATAAACCTACAAGGTAGGAGGTGTGCGGCTTAGAGGGGAACTTGTTCAGTTCCACTCAAATTCTTCATATAATGAAGCATACTGTGCCTGTATTCAGAAAGACTTGGAGAACATTCAATCTTGAGCTGTTATGTGGCAAAAAACATTTCTATTGCAGAAGTGCCAGGCAATGACTATCTCAACAAGAGCGATTCTAATCAATTACTTTGACATTCAAGAGCATTGCAGTCTTTGAATTCTCTCAGTATTAACATCCAGGTTTCATTATTGACCAGAAATGTAACTGCACTAGCCATGCAAATACTGAGGTTCGCAGCGATGGTCACAGTTTGCCTATTTTGCGACAAGTGGATCACTTGCTGACTTTCTGAAGCCTTAACACCATCAACATCAACATGGAAAAGTAGCCGGCTTTGTTGTAGACCCACTTTAGACATTCATTTTGTTGGGGTGTAAGTTCCATAATGTGGTCAGGTGACCCATGACTTCCAGGATTGTCACAGAAATATTGACATATTTTTCGTGAGCATGGATAAAAACTCAAAATGCGTAAGCCACGTTTAGACCTAGGTGGACTGTGCAATTTGTAAACTGTAAAGCGGAAACAAACAATATTCATGGAGCGAGGTTTTGGACAATAAATTTCTTGTCCAAACCATGTAGGCCTAGAACTGCTATCAGATACTAATGGCCATATTGTTTCAGAACGAATCTTTGTTTATACCTCCAGTTAAACTGCTTTAGAGTCATAGAGTCATAGAGATATACAGCATGGAAACAGATGCTTCGGTCCAACCCGTCCATGCTGACCAGATATCCCAACCCAATCTAGTCCCACCTGCCAGCACCTGGCCCATATCCCTCCAAACCCTTCCTATTCATATACCCATCCAAATACCTCTTAAATGTTGCAATTGTACCAGCCTCCACCATATCCGTTGGCAGCTCATTCCATACACGTACTACCCTCTGCGTAAAAAAGTTGCCCCTTAGGTCTCTTTTATATTTTCCCCTCTCACCCTAAACCTATGCCCTCTAGTTCTGGACTCCCCCACCC
>NC_057711.1:50199322-50220075 GCF_004010195.1 Chiloscyllium plagiosum
CCCGTTTTGCCCTCCTGATTTCCCTCTGAAGTATACTCCTACTTCTTTTATACTCTTCTAAGGATTCACTCGATCTATCCTGTCTATATCTGACATATGCTTCCTTCTTTTTCTTAACCAAACCCTCAATTTCTTTAGTCATCCAGCATTCCCTATACCTACCAGCCTTCCCTTTCACCCTGACAGGAATATACTTTCTCTGGATTCTTGTTATCTCATTTCTGAAGGCTTCCCATTTTCCAGCCGTCCCTTTACCTGCGAATTTCTGCCTCTAATCAGCTTGCCTAATACCGTCAAATTTGGCCTTTCTCCAATTTAGAACTTCAACTTTTAGATCTGGTCTATCCTTTTCCATCACTATTTCAAAACGAATAGAACTATAGTCACTGGCCCCAAAGTGCTCCCCCACTGACACCTCAGTCACCTGCCCTGCCTTATTTCTGAAGAGTAGGTCTAGTTTTGCACCTTCTCTAGTAGGTACATCCACATACTGAATCAGAAAATTGTTTTGTACACACTTAAGAAATTCCTCTCCATCTAAACCTTTAACACTATGGCAGTCCCAGTCTATGTTTGGAAAGTTAAAATCCCCTACCATAACTACCCTATTATTCTTACAGATAGCTGAGATCTCCTTGCAAGTTTGTTTCTCAATTTCCCTCTGACTATTGGGGGGTCTATAATAAAATCCCAATAATGTCATCATCCCTTTCTTATTTCTCAGTTCCACCCAAATAACTTCTCTGGATGTATTTCCGGGAATATCTTCCCTCAGCACAGCTGTAATGCTATCCCTTATCAAAAATGCCACTCCCCCTTTGTTAGACGAATGCCATGCACACTTAGTAGCATCTAGCTCAGCAGGAGACTAGAGATGTAGTGCAACAAGCATTTGACATCTGAAGGTTTAAAACCATGTTCTGCAACTTTCAAATATGAAAAGTAGTCACCTCATTGGATCTTTCTGTCCTCATATGCTAGTCTTGGACACAGGTCAGAATTTTCAAGAAAGGTGTGAAGAGGGGATGAAAGGGCAACCTGGAGCCCCAGCTGCTCTGCCTTTGCACCTTCTTCAATGACATCTCCAGATGACACCTTCAACTGGCAGCTGAGCTGCACAGTATCTCCAACGTGTTGTATTTAATGGCGAGCATCATTATACTGATAGACCTGATGATCAGAGCCAGCCCTACACGTGAAGGGAAGCCCAAAATGTCTACTGCAGATCTTGAAACATCAGCCAACTCTCAAAGACCGAGGAACAGCCTGACCCACCCTTAATGAATGAGTATTACTAGGCCTTCCAGATAGCCAGTTCAAATACAGGGATGGGGACCTATTGATAGGGTGTAGTGAATCCAAGGAAGCGTGTGTCTGAAGTAGATAGTGTAGATTTGTAACTGTTTACTTAGAGATTTAAGACTGTTTACTGAAGAGTCCTGTGAAAAGATTGATAGAGTTCCATAGGGTTTAATCAAAGTACTAAAATAGATAATTTTATCTGAGATAAAATAGATAATCTTATTGTTTTTTTCTTGATAAAGCATTCAATAAAATTGTACTGGGTTTCTTCTGACTTTTGTTCCCTTTGCCTTACCGTGTATGGTGCCTGAATTGAAAAGGGTTACTGAAAACTGGTCAAGGTTAGTAAGTTACATTTATCAGCCTTTCATTTTACAACAATAGCCAATAATTATCCTCCAGTATCATGTTCATCTGGTTATTACTCACATAAAAGGCCTCACATTAAGTAGTAAATGGCTATTTGATTACAAGGGATACAGCAGCCATGCTGTATGTACCTTCAGCAGGAGCATGCATTTTGATTGGATTTTCCTCTCAGAGATGAATACTTGGATAAACTATAGCATTCCTTTCACCACACCAGCTCAGGTTAGCTAATTTGGCCCAAACAGGAGATCATACCAAAAACCTTGAATCAATGTCACTCAGGAGACCATATCCTTAACAAAGTTAAAAATCACACAACACCAGGTTATAGTCCAACAGGTTTAATTGGAAGCACACTAGCTTTCTGAGCATCGCTCCTTCATCAGATGATAGTGGAGGGCTCAATCCTAACAGAATTTATTGCAAAAATGTAACTGAAATTATACATTGAAAAATTGATTGCCTGTTAAACCTTTCATCTATTAGAATACAGTGATAGTTTCACTTCTTTCATGTGTAAATCACAAAACCTTTCTTTAAAAAACTGCATTCTTGGGTTAGCTGTTAACAATGGTGATAGCTAGACAATATGTTGAAGGTGTTGGCCCCCTGTGTTCTCTGTCTATGTCTAGATTGATTCTAATCTAAAAAGTGAGATAACGGAGTTTTACATAAATTCATGCAGTTTTTGAGCTCAGAGTTCTACATGAATGCATGCAGTTTTTGAGCAAAGTACAATGTCCAAATAATATCCTTAACACATTGTGTTGAGGAGCTGCTGTGCACAAATTGGCTGTTTCATTTTCAAATTTACCATGGTGACTGCAATTAAAAAGTATCTCATTTACAGTATAGAGCACTTAATGGCTTCCTGATACAGCACAAATTGCGATATGCATTTTATTTGCTTTCTTAACTTATTGGATCAGAACAAAGATGTAAACAGAACAAATGTTTTATGATGAAAAATCAGCTCATGGACTTTTGATCCTTATAATGCATGACGGATGCTTTCCCTGTCACAGACGTCTCGACTCGGACAGTTTCAGAATAAGGATCAGACAATTTAGAACTGAGATGGGGAGGAACTTCTTTACTGAGAGATGGTGAATCTTTAGATTCCTCTTTGGAGGCTCAGTTGTTGAGTACCTTTAAGGCTGAGATTGAAAGATTCCTATATATTAATATCATTAAAGGATATGGGGATACTGTAGAAAAAAGGTGTTGAAGCAGAATATCAGCCATAATCTCATTGAATGGCAGAGTAGGCTTGCCGGGTTGAATAACATGGTTTTGCTCCTGTTAAGTTTTGCATTATTTTTCTAGCATTGCTAAAAGAATTTACAAGTTAAGGAAAAAGAAAAATCATAGCTATCTATTTTTTTAAATTAACATCTTCTAGTTATATATTCCCAATAATTAAAGAGATTATCTAAAGTTGGCCACTTAAGCAAAGCTGATGAGAACAGTGACATTATACATCAGCATGATTTTTAAATAAAGTAATGAATCATTGTGATAATATGTAGGCCAGAACAAAATGCTAAAAAAAGTTTTATAAATAACAAACGTTTTTAAGACAATAACTTGATGCTTTCCAAATCAAGGTCTACTTAATAAACAAAACAATCTGTAGCCAAGCTTGAAGCTAGATTTTGTTAGTCGTTCTGTAATAGTTCTGTGTAAACTACTCATAAGTTTGGTTCGTAAGGGCCATCTAATCCATCAAAGACTGTCAACTCACTATGTTAACACAACTCTGGCTTATTCAGAACATACAGTAGTTCTCACTAAAAAATTGACTGATTGGTTAAGATGATTCCACTTTAGTCACTGGATGTGATTTTTGATTGTCGTTAAAAAACTGGATTAAGAAACTGAACAGTAATATTTCCAAACAACAAAGCTGACAAACACCAATGTAGACAAATAATTCAAATGCTGCAGAAAATGAACTGGTAGAGTAATATGTCAAATTTACACAACAGTTAATGAAATGCGTGTTTGCAACGTCAGTTAGATGAAATAAAAATCATCTGTAAACAACAGACTGTCAACACTTTCAATCCTTAAAAAAATTTGAAGCATTTTATTTCAATGACAAAATCTTCTAATAATGTAGTTATTTCCAAGACTTATTTCAAACAAAGCCTGCGTGAATAGTTCAGTAGAACTGTCATGTTTTGTACAATTCACAATCAAGTTAATAATCATTTGGAAAGTTCCAGGTAACATGCTGGTGTCAGATTTCCAACATGTACACTATTTTGCTTTTGCATCCTGGTATCATTTTTTTTCCAACATATCATAAGTTCTAACTATGCCTGTTAGACAAGAAATATTAGTTAACCATACGCATAAATAAAGTCATTTATTTTAAAGTCATTCACCAGCCACCTAACCCATAGGATTCACCTGTATCTCATTGGATTTGATGATGCACTTAGAGGCAAAACAATGTGCCAGCAGTCCATTATATAGACATTTTATGCACTGGAACTTACTGTGAATAGAGATCCGCAAAAGTGCAATAAACTCTAAAGTAGATCTGGGACATGTGTGAACAAGATCACCAACAATGCCTCAAATAATCAAGTTGAAGAATTATTAATGAGCAGCACAGAATGTTAATCAAGAAATGTCAGTTAGAATATTTAATTCCTCTCAAAATAATGTAAAAAAACAAAATAAAAGGGGAAAAGAAAGATAGGTGCCAAGAGAAATCAGACAAACATCAAATAATATTTTATTGAAACTTTTTTATTATTTTAAAATTTCCATAAAAATTACACATTTGTGAAAGTTAATTTTCAGGGCAAGGAAGTTGTTTGGCAGTAATATAGATCTTTTTTAGACAGTTAAAAATGTCCTGTTGCAGGATGAACAAGTCTTAAACTTCACTGGTGGGTTTAATGGGCATTTTTCACATTTGCAAAGACATTTAGAATTTTGTAGTATGTTTCAATGGAAAGTCTCTTGGCAAAATATTGTTACATTGAAGATTCTGCTTGAATTGGAAGAAACTTCCTGATTTGCTTGTTTAACTGTGCAAATGAAGTAACTGTGCCATTTGCAGTTTAATAATGGTTAACGTTGTTAGCCTCCATCACTTCAACAGCAAACAGCAATGTTGGATGAATATGTTTTGGCAATTTTCAACTTAATAGAAGAAGCAGTAGGCAGCATGTGGTACTTCACAGAGTAGTGGGTTAAGAAAAGAACACATTTCCCACATACTGGGTTACTAACTCAGCCTTGTTATTGTAGTGATAAAGAGAATGTCTTCCTTCAAAGAGGGAAGGAAAATTAATAGGAAAGTCATTCTGTGCAGTTCCTGAACATGTCTTTTGCTGAGGTACTGATTAAAAGTCATCTATCTAGTCTACTAGAGTAGAATGGTGTATGACATGGAAAAAACAACAGAAAGGATTGTGAACCGTGTATTTCTACACAACTTTGGAAAGAGCAGGATGAGTGGAGATTTCCAAAATGTTTAGCTGGGAAGCTGGCTGGGCAATTTAGGAGTCCAGGCTACAATGTAAACTTTATATAAAAAGTATCAGATGACAAGATTTTCTGGTGAAAAGTTAAAAATAAAAGGTGTTACGGATTCCTGTAAAGCTAGTTACAAAAGTAATGATAAAGGTAATTTCCAGGTAACAACCATTATTCAAATCTGATAAGTTTGCAATCAACTGAATAGAAGCCATTCAAAGAAATGTTTTCGATATTATAATTTTATATGTTGTCTGTCTATTTAGACGCAGTGTGAATGAATCGATCCAACCAGTTCAACTGATGCCTTTAGTCTGGCATTAGGAGGAATAATGGGGAGAAATTAATATCTCTAGTCAGAGGGATTCTATCTTAGAGCAAATATTCATATATGTTCACTTTTTTATAACATCAAACCTTACAATTTTAACACTCAAATTATTACAACAGAAGTTTGTGTTTATGTAGAAAAATGTACCAAGGACCTTAGTTTGCAGACAGGTAATCAGAAAAGTCTCAATGCCAAGAAGCAGACATTTGAAGGACCAACCAAAAGCCTAGCCGAGAAATTAGGTCTAAAGAATGGTCTTAAAGAGCTTACAGATTCACTTAATCTCTAATGGAGGTTGCCAAACCTGTACATTGACTCCTTCATATTCCATGTTAACTCCACTTTGGTTATTGCATTCTACCACAAGATGTTGGGCCGAAGGGCCTGTTTCCATACTGTAAGTAATCTAATCTAATCTCAGACAATGGGCTCCCTTCATGCTATTATCTCCCTATTTTTGTTTTTCATCAGGTGTGCCTCACCTTATCAATGTTAAGTCCATGTAATTTGGGTTCCTATTACTCATGCGCTTGCACTTTTGGCAGCCATTCTGAATCATAACCTGTTACCTGTTTGCTTTTTTGTTCCTTTCTCTTTGCCCTTCTATCCTATCTTTGCAATCAACTGAATAGAAGCCATTCAAAGAAATGTTTATGTATCTGGTCACATAGTCATGCCAACCTCCATTTCTTACCTCTTGGTTACTTTGCTGTTGCTTGCTATCTGATATACTCACATCACATCATTACAACATGTTACTTTTCCTATTCTCCTATTATCATTTCAGCATTGAATTTGTGTTGCATAAACTCACAGAATACCTCGGTGTCTGTGGACATTTTGACAGAGGCTTATCAATACATCTACTATATTGTCCCTACTAGCAGCAACCACATAACTGTTCCTTTTATCTCTGCTGTTGATCCCTCATGCTCCACCTGGCTCCAAATTAAATTTAAAAACATACTTTTTTTCTCAGATTCCATCAACAATCCTCAAAGGGATCACTGGTCAAGCAGCTGGTGACTCAGAAGCCTGAATAACAAGTACTTTATTCAGATCTGCTGAATTTTTACGTAAAGTGATTAAACATCTCATCAATAGTGCTATCAAGTGGCACTTGGGCAGCAATAATCTGCTCACTAATTTTCTTGTTGACCTTCTGGGTCCAACAAAATTCTGATCCTCATGTTTAAGTTCCTTCATGACATCATCCCTCCCTATCTCTACAATCACCCAGAACCCTCCACTCCTCTCTTCCTGCCACTTATGCATTCTCTTTGCCCTCTTGACCCAATTATTGCCAGTTGGGCCTTCAGTCATCTAGGTCTATGTTCTGGACTATCCTTTTTAAGTGTCACTACCTCTCCATCTCCTTCTAAAGAACAAAATGTTGTATTTTTATCATACTTCTATTGTATAAAATTATCACAAGGTGCTCCATAGATGCAAAATCTGACTAAAATGGACATGAACCAAAGAAGCTGACATTATTCAGCTCAATTAGACTGCTCTCACTTCACTCTTGTCTATTTGATGAAATATGTTCAAATGTTTGCTTTTATTTTGAAATAATTATTGTTTTGATCATAAAAATAAAACTCCATTAAAGGAATTTTCAGAATGGCAACCAGTTATGTCAAAATTTTTAAAAATGATAATAAATATTAAAATAGAACATGAAAAAATATCAATTTCTTTTCTGACCATATTTCAAACTAAATAATGCTTTTTTTCACTCTTTGAAGAAGAGGCTTCAGACATACTTTTGACTCTATAACCTTCAACAATAAGCAGGAGCAGCACTTGTGGTGAGGTGTATTCTCATGAACTCCTGCATTTCTCAGTGATTCTGTTAATCTCCTGCCAGAGTTACATACCAAGCAGTTCCTGGATGGAAGAGTTTGGCAGAGACTTTATCCCACTGGCTTCGCTTGTATGAGAAATAAACTAGGCATTTATGCATACTTCTGTGTTGCTTCCATTTTTGCATAAAAATAACAACTTTGCTTTTAGATAATACAGTAAAATATAGATTATTTTGTAGTTTTTAACTAAAATCTTTTGCATGAAAAGTTGAAGAAATGTTGATAGACGAAATGTGCCATTCAGTTTCTCACCACAAGTAGCCAACGACAAACCAACACTGATGTCTGCATTGACATTCTTGTGCAGCCAAGATATTATGATAGTAAGTACCAGTGGGAATAGAAGTTTGTAATGAAATAGAATTCCCTAGAAGCAATCAGTTGTCAAGCCAAGGGAAATAAGTTCTTAAAAATCATTCAGTTTAGTAATAATATTCCATTTTATTGTTCGGGTACTAAATATGCAGTATCTTTGGCTCAGTTATTTCTACAAAGATATTGTTTGGAAAAAGAATCTAACAGCAAGTACATAATGATGAGGTCTTCCAGTCTCTGTGATAATCTTTGACAATAATGCTAACACTGTCATTCTGGCCACAAGAGAAACATGCATCTACTAAGCTCTGACCCTCTGAGCCTTTTATCTGCGTGTGTACTCTCCACAGGCTGAACAAATAAAGGCTAACTGATAATTTACACATGAATCAACTTTTTTGAAGAGTGGGCACCGGAGACAGTCCTTTTCTCTGTAGCTGAGAGAATGGCAGTCAGGTCTGAGATTGTCTCGGCAGCAATCATTCGAGTAAAACAGCAATAGATTAGAAAATGGCAGATCAGCAAAGGGAGGCAGTGCAGTGAGATAGATAAAAATGACAGGATCAAAGGATGAGATGAATGCAGACCTCATGCAGAGTTCTACTACATCCAACTATAACACTGATGCTCTTTTTACCTTAAAGCAAAGGGCAGGTAGTGCTTTACACATTTGAAAATGCTACTACACTAACAGACTGCAGGAAAATGTAGCAAGTAAGAGCTTATACTTTCTGAAAAAGAGAAACAGTGAACATCACATATTTAGGTCTCACACAGTCATTACAAGGTAGAAAATGTTGGATCTGTTCATCATGATTATCCAATATACACTGTCGACCTGTGAAACCTTCCCAATTGGCATAAATTTCATATCCCCTCAAAGACATTCTTAACTTGATGAGGAGACCACTCTCTGGCCACTAACTGACGAATGCTGTAAACCAGACACCATGGTAAGAAGATTTTTAAAAAACTTACTTTCTTGCTGCTGGACTATTTCTAGGGCTTGACTGGTTGATATCAGTTCCAAAAGCTGCTGGTGTCTGATTTCAAGTTGCAGTTTCTGATATGGTGCATGCATTTGATGCCAATATTCCAAAATGGAAAATCTTGCTTGAATATTGATGTGTTCAGAGTATATGAATTTAGTTCTGCAGTTTTTTTTCTCTATAACTTTAATTTCTTTGACATAATTTCATTATGTCTCTGTATTCACTCAAGCTACTACCATTTAACTGTTATGTGTTTTCTAATTAAACACTTGCTTGGTTTTTTTCTATTCTTCACCTATCCTGCACATTATTCTTACAGTATCTTCTCCTAGTTAATCATGTTCACAAAGAGTTTGTACATTTAAAACAGAAACCTGTTGTTTTCTCCATAGATGCAGCACATAGTTGGAACATTGCAACAAAATAAAAGTTGTACAATCAGTGGTAGTGAGAAGGGTAATGAAAAGGGGAGCGAGCTTGCCCTGGAGAGAAATCAACACTCCACCCCCCTGAACTACCACTTCTGCTGGATAAGAACACCCCTGGGTGATTTTCTCGACTCACCAATAAAAAGGACATTAAATGGCCAATTAATGGCCCTAGTGAACAAGAAACATAGCTAGTTTCCAATGTGGGAAACGATGGTAATCTGCTTGTTGAGTCGGGGTAAAGCCTCCAACTACCTCAGTTTGGAGCTAGTCAGAGGTAGTAATGGGAGGGGGGAGATGGGTGGTGTCAATTAATGGTCTCTAAAACTCCTTGGGCTTTGCCTCCAATCCTGCTGAGCCCTTCTCCCTGTGATCCGGACACCATGGCAAGAAGATTTTTCTAAAAATTACTTTCTTGCTGCTGGACTACTTCTAGGGCTTGACTGGTTGATATCAGGACCAAAAGCTGCTGGTGTCTGATTAGTCAGGGTCTCCTGGTGACCCAGGTAACCAATGTTGAGGTGCCTGATAGGATGAGATAATTGACATCATGGGGCGGCACGGTGGCACAGTGGTTAGCACTGCTGCCTCACAGCGCCAGAGACCTGGGTTCAATTCCCGCCTCAGGCGACTGACTGTGTGGAGTTTGCACATTCTCCCCGTGTCTGCGTGGGTTTCCTCCGAGTGCTCCGGTTTCCTCCCACAGTCCAAAGATGTGCAGGTTAGGTGAATTGACCATGCTAAATTGCCCCTAGTGTTAGGTAAGGGGTAAATGTAGGGGTATGGGTGGGTTGTGCTTCGGCGGGGCGGTGTGGACTTGTTGGGCCAAAGGGCCTGTTTCCACACTGTAAGTAATCTAATCTAATCACTCTCCTCCCAGCTCTTCATGAGCTGACTGTTTGGATGATCTGGCAAGTTTGCTTACTGGTGGAGTTGACATGTTGTTTGATTGTTAACATGCCTACTTTTATACGTAGAATAAAAGGGAAAATCCCAACCTAACTTTTAAACAAAATTGTTGAAATGAACAATTGACATGAATAGAATTATAACATGGCAATAGTTTAATGACAATACATATTTGATCAGTCAAGATTGAAGTTGATGATTTATCAGCAAATGAAAATACAAAGTGGAACATTCAACTTTTTGATGTAAAATGGGTGGGATCAGTTCGATTGGCTGTTAGTATCTCTCATTGAAAGTAAAATTAGGCAGGGCAGTATAACAATACCTCAAAACCTGAAACTTTTGGTGTCAGTACATTGCTCTGAAAACTGGTTCTACACTTCCAACTTGTTAGTAATAAGCAAATGAAGTCTCTTGCTGAGGACATAAGGCTGACTATACAACTGCTTTTCCCATCACTTGACCAAGGTCCATCCAAGCTCAAAATTGTCTAATATATTTGCAGGCAAATCAAGAAACAGCAAATACATAGATCAGCATGTTTGTTTACTTCCCTTTGGTCAAAAATAAATGAAACTGTTTCGTCAACTAAAAACAGAAATGCTAAAATCACAATATAAATGTTTAGTAAGTTATTTGTTTCTTTTTCTGTCTTTCAATTCAAATTTACGAACTGCTATATGGTAGTGATCTTCATTTAACCTACTCTATCTAAAGGCAGGTCCATGTTGATTATTTACTGAACCAGATCAAAATACTGTGCTTTTAATTGTAGGGTGGAAAGGCAGGCTCCAAATTTACGCAGCCAGAATTGAAATCAAATCCTACGTTTTTGGCACGAATTTGATCGACATTCTAATTATCATGCCAACTGAACTAATTTATTGCCCGTCCAGAGATTCCTTTCAGAAGATGGTGGGAGCTGCTTTCCTGAACCATAGCAATCCATTTGATGTGGGGAGACTTCCAACACCTTGGGGATGAAGTTCCAGGATTTTGACCCAGTGACAGCAAAGAAATGGCAAGATATTTCCCAGTCAGGATGGTGAGTGCTTGAAGGGAAAGCACTCTGAAGAAGAGTCACGTTGATTTGTAATGTTAACTCTGTCTCTCCACGGATACTGCCAGACCTAGTGAGTTGCTTCACCATCCTCTGTGCTTGTTTTATTTTTAAAAATGCTTGATGGTGTGTCGGCATACCCCCTGCACTCTCCATTGGACCATGGTTGATCCCTTGGTTTAATAGCAATGTTAAAGTGGGGGGATATGCCAGGCCATTAGATTTCAGATTATGTTGGAATACAACTGTGCTACTGCTGATGGCTCACAACTTTTCATGGATGACCAGTGTTGACTTGTTAGATCTGTTTGAATTTTATCCCCTTTAGCAAGGTTTTAGTATCACACAACAGTGTGTCAGAATGAATGACACTGACATTATAAGTGGAACATTCTACTACCCTAAAAACTTAACCAGCATTAATGCCTGAACACTGTACTTAACTTTAACTCAATTTAACTCATAGGAGATATGGTACTATTAATGCTCTCTCTAACTCAGGGAGGATCTGATGAGAAAACAGTAAAAAAAATGACAACCACAAAAAAAACAGTTCTTCTGTAGTACGCAAGTTAAAATTCCACCAGCTTATTGTCCTGCTAAGGTGAAGTAACGCTACGCAAGTGCTTTAAGAGTGTAGTGCAGTCATGATATGTTATAACAGCACCATAAAAGTAATTGCCTAATTAACTGTGTAAAGTCTGACTTAAGCTTAAAGTAAATCAGTGTCATTATGTCATATATTTATACTAAATCTAAATACCGACAATGCATAGAACTGAAGTTTGAATAGACTGGTCTAAAGAATTGTTTCTGAAAGAAACAACTTCAAAATGTTTGTTGCAGAAACAGGAAATGTAAATATAAGACAAAAACATTATGTGCTAAGCATGCTTCAAGGATTTCTTTTCATGCTTGGAACACTTTAGTGGTAGAAAAGACAGTAATCTAATGTGATCATTCCTGATTCAACTCAAGGGAATACCAAAGATCCTGCTTTTTTCTAGAAATGCAGGTACCTTTAGTTTATGTGCAAAACTAATGAATGTTTTGTTCAGCCTAGTCTTTGATGTTTACTCTTCAATGGTGCTGAACATTTAATAAGATTAGAATTCCAAGATTAACATCCAGGATTAGGATGAGACCATTTTCCCTCAATATATGAAAGCTGTCATTGGCAGGTGTGCTATGTAGTTTGTCTTTTAAACTACAGGTCACCACAATATAGAAAAAAATGTGGAGACTTTGAAGAGGGTGCAGAGGAGATTTACTAAGATGTTGTCTGGATTGGAGTGTATTAGTCATAAGGAGAGTTTGTTTTTGCGAGAACGTTGGAGTCTGAGGGGTGACCTGATAGTATTTAGAATTCTGAGGGGCATGGATAGGGTGGGCAGTCAGGTTCTCTTTCTCAGGGGAAAGGTCAAATATTAAGGGGCATTAAGGTAAGAGGTAAAGCTTGAAGGAGATGTGCAAAGATTTTTACACAAATAGTGGCAGGGATCTTGAAAGCACAATCAGAGGAGGTGCTAGAAGCAGATATGATAGTGAAGTTTAAGAGACATTCAAATACAAATGAATAGATAAAGAACAGAGGGATATGGACCACATGCAGGCAGATTGAATTCATTTAGAACAGCATCATGGTTGGAACAGACATTATGGGCCAAAAGGCTTGTTGCCGTGCTGTACTTTTCCACATTCTATGTTCTGAATTGCTTTACTATCATTATTTTAGTCCTCTGTGTCAACATAAGAATGTATGCTGAACTAATTTAAACAAATATATTAACAGCCTCTTGAGTAAGTTTAAATTTATATGCAACACACGACAATTATAGTATATTTATTAAACAAGTGAACCCAACTTTGTTGTCTGCTTACTTAATACATTGTGAAAGATATGTAGGGATCATGTTGTGCATTCTCCATTGATATACTTATGAAATAAATTTATACAAAGAAGTATTTACACTTTGACTGTAGTCAGATTACCAGGACAAGAAAAAATGTTCATCAAGAATGTTTATAGAATAAATGCAGGTTCTACTTTAAAAGTCTTATACAACCAAACATCTACATAAATTTTCTAATGTATTACTTTCACTGGGCCACCAAAGAGGACATATACATACGTGACTAAAATATAAATAATTACATAATTGCAATGCAAATAAATTTTACAAAGGGTGAAGTCATTAGCCATAATTTGTCATAAACTCTTATCTGAATATTCCAGCTATATACCTATTGCCCACAGCAATTATAATATAGAACACTTTAATCTACATTTGTCTCTGTCAATAAAATCTTTGCTCAAAATATTGGTAAGAGCCAATATTCCTTATTTGGTGCAAGTTGCATTTAAACATTTAAGAACTGGGCAATTTTGCCTGAATGTACATGTGTTAATGACACTAAAATTTCCTGGATCTATTTGGATCTACATTCGTAGTTTTTTGGTGGAAACAGGGTGAAGTGTTGGAAATAGACCAATGATGAAAGATGACAAGTGAGCTATAAAGAAATGGACATAATTAAAAAGGAATATCATAATAAGGAACACAAAGCTGAAAGACCTTTTCCTTGACAATGTTAAGCTTCTTGAGTATTGTTGGAGCTGCATTCATCCAGGCAAGAATGGAGTATTCCATCACTACTTATTTGTACCCTCTAGATGGTAGATAGATTTTGGGGAGTCAGGAGGTGAGTTACTCGCTGCAATGTTCCTAGCCTCTCACTCAGTTTTGTAGCCACTGTGTTTATATGGCAAGTTCAGTTCAGTTTCTGATCAATGATAACACTCAGGTTATTGATAATGAATGTTCAAGGACTATGGACAGATTCTCTCTTGTTGAAGATGTCATTTGCTGGCATTTATTAGAACAAAGAACACTGAACAGTACAGCACAGTACAGGCCCTCCAGCCCATGGTGTTGTGCCAACCTTTTATCCTACTCTAAGATCAGACTAACCGACTTACCCTTCATTGGACTATCTTCCAAGTGCCTATCCAAGAGCTGCTTAAATGTCCCTAATGTATCTGACTCTACTACCACTGCCAGCAGTGCATTCCATGCACCCATCATTCTCTGTGTAAAGAACCTACTTCTGACATCTCTTCTAAACCTTCCTCCAAGCACCTTAGAATTATTCACCCCACGTGACAAACATTTCTGCAATGGGAAAAAGTCCCTGGCTATCCACTATGCCTCCCATCATCTTGAACACCTTTGTAAAGGCATCTCTCATCTTTCTTCACTCCAATGAGAAAACCCCTAGCTCCCTCAACCTTTCTTCATAAGACATGCCCTCTGGACCAGGCAGCATCCTGGTAAACCTCCTCTGCACCCTCTCTAAAGCTTCCACATCTTTCCTCTGATGAGGCGACCAGAACTGAACACAATATTCCAAGTGTGATCTAACCAGGGCTCTATAGAGCTGCAGCATAACCTCGGCGCTCTTAAACTCAATCTCCCTGCTTCCCTTTGCATGGCTCAGATGTCACTTGCCATCTTTTATCCCAACCCTGGATATTGGCCAGGTCTTGTTGCAGTTAGACACGGACTGCTTCAATATCTGGGGACAGTTGTGAATGGTTCTGAACATTGCGCAATTATCAACAAACATCCCCACTTTCTGACTTTATGAAGGAAGGAAAGGCTATGATGAAGTAGTTGAAGATGGTTGAGCCTGGAATGCTATCCTGAGAAACTCTTGTACCGGTATTCTAGGCATGAGATGACTGACCTCCAACAACCACAAAGATCTTACATTTTGCCAGGTATGAATCCAACCAGTTTTCCCACTGATACTCTTAAATCCAATTTTGCTCAGGTTCCTTGATGCCAAGCTTGGACTGATGCTGCCTTGATGTTGAAGGCAATCACTCTTGTTTCACCTCTGGAATTCAGATCTTTTATCTATGTTTGAACCAAAGTTGTAATGAAGTTAGGAGCTGAGTGGCCCTGGCAGAACTCAAATTGGGCATTACTGAGCAGGCCTGAACATGTGCTGTTCGATAGCACTGATGACGATACCTTCATCAATTTATTGATGATTGAAAGTAAAACAATGGGGCAGTAATTGGCCAGGTTGAATTTGTCCTGCCTTGTGTGTACAGGGCGTAACTGAGCAACTTCCTACATTGTTGGATAGATGACCAGATTAGGTTAGGATATCTGGTTGGCATGGTTGAGCTGGACCTAAGGGTCTGTTTCCATGCTGTATATTTCTATGACTCAATGACTCTATATACATACCTGTGGTGCAGTGAGACTTGAACCAGGGCCTCCTGGCTACCGCTACACCAATGATCTCATAGCCATTATGGAAACATGGTTAGGAGGAGATCAAAGCTGGGAATTAAATTTTCAGAGTACAAGCCAACAAAAGATGACAAAACAAATACAGAGAGAAAATAAACCCTGAGGACAAACTAGTAAATTACATAAAAAAAGGTTAGTGCACAGTTATCCTATTAATTAAATATCTAAAGAGGAAGGGAGAGCTCAAAGCGAATATAGGCCCCTTAGAGAATGCGGCTGGGAAAATAATAATGGGGAAAAGAAAATTGGCAGTGCAGTTTAATCAATAATTTGCATCAGTCCTCACAGTGGAGGACGCTAATAGTGTTTCAAATACACTAAATACTCAAGCGCAAAAGAGGGGAGGGTGGAATAAATACAAGAACTATCAATAGAGAAAAAATAGCAGGGAAACAAATGGGGGCAAAGACAAGTGAGTCTCTGGACTTGCTGGGTTGCACCCTAGGATCATAAGGTAGTAGTTAAGAGACAGTGGATGCATGGGTTATAGTCTTCTTAGTCCTTAGATTCTGTAAAAATTCCACAGAATTGGAAAACTGCCAATGTGACACACTTATTCAAAAACAAAACAGAAAGCTCAGGGCCAGTTAGATTAACATCTATCATTGGGAAAATATTGGTTTCTAATAAAGGATTAGAATAGAGTATTTGAAAATACATAATCTGATCAAGCAGGGTCAACATAGCTTCATGAAGAGAAAATCATGCCTGACAAATTTATCAGACTTCTTTAGGATGTGTTGAAAGAATTACTGCACGTAAAAAAAACCCTGCTTAATATGATATGCTAAATTTACCACTTAATATGATAAGAACTCATTGTGTTGTGAGTAGTATATTACCATGGGTAGAGAATTAGATAACTAATAGAAGGCAAGAGTTCGGGATAAGGGAGGGAAGGCATTATCAGGATAGCAACCTGTAATTAGCGGTATGCCACAGGGATCAGTGCTGGGGCCACATTTATTTACCATATATTAATTAATTGGATAACATAATTGAATGTACTATCATCAACTTTGTGGATGACATAAGAATAGGCGGCAGGATGACACAGAGTCTGCAGATAGATATAGATAGGTTACATGAACAGGCAAACATTTGTGGGAAAATGTGAAGTAATGCACTTTGGCAAGAAGAAGAGAGAAGCCAACTATCATTTAAATGGAGAATGATTGCAGAAAGCTGAAGCACAGAGGGATTTGGGAGTCCTCATACTAAGTCACAAAAAGCTGGTGTACAAGTTCAGAAGGTGAGAGGGAAGGCAAATGCAATGCTAGTCGTCATTTCAAAAGGAATGGTTTCTAGAAAAGGGAATTTTTGCTGAAACTCAACAAAGCACTAGTTGGCCTCTCCTGGAATACTGAAAAAACAGATTTGGTCCCTTTATTTCAGGAAAGGTGTATTGACATTGGAGGCAGTTTGAGAAAGATTCAATGGATTGATCCCGGGCATGAAGGACAGGTTGAGTAGGCTGGGCCTGTGCTCACCGGAGTTCAGAAGAATGAGGAGTGACCTTATCGGAATATATTAGATTAGTAAAAGGCTTGACAGGATATCCCCTTGGGGGAGAGTGTAGGACCAGAGAACATAATCTCAGAGTAAGTGGTCATTCATTTAAAGCACAGATAAGGAGAAATTTCTTCTTTCAGAGGATAGTGAATCTGTGGAATGCTTTACTGCAGAGGACTAAATAGGCCCTGTTGATTAGTATATTCAAGGCTAATACTAACAGACATACAGAGTTTTAATCTGTAATCAAGGGTTAAGGAGAAAGAGCAGGAAAGTGGGATTGAAGATTATCAAATTACTCATGATTTAATTGACTGGCAGTGCAGACTTGATGAGCTGAATAGCCCACTCCTGCTCCTATGTCCTCTGGTCTTAGTACCTTATTACATTGCTTATGATTCCACAAACGATTCATATCCTATAGTTCAAATATATACCGAGACAAAACAACATGACACTGTTAATACTAATGAAGTATGGTTAGTTGCCTGAAGCAAAAACTTTTGCCAGGAATAGAGTCTTGGAATGTTTGATCATCATTTGATCAGGGAGATGGAGCATGTCATCCCATAGGCATCTCCTTCAACAAAGCTTGAAACCAAAATTTTCCAATCCAACGGCAAGAGTGCTATAAACTGGATCAATTTTCCGAGGTACCAAAAAACTGTCAATATATACCAAACTGGAAAATAATTGAGTGACAAGCTCAGAAAAGAAATTACAATAACTGCAAACACACACAAAAAAGGTCAGATTTGCAATACAACAAATATTTGAAGTAATTTTGTGATGGGTAATGAAAAGCACAATTGACTATCTCATTGTGAGAGAACAACAGTGTCTGCATTAGCAAAAATAAATCAACAGTAGTTCCCATATGAGCTGCACAAGGCACCTTGTGGATCAGGTTGTGAACTGATTCACTTCCGTGATGCTAGAAATTTATCTTGAAACAAACTTAATGAGATGTGCTTGTAACTGAATTTAGTACTCCTTAGTCCAATTAACTTGGGCCCCTTTTCTGCACCTACTTCATCAGCTTTATACAACACAGATCCAGTGCTACTACAGTGGTTCAAATGCTTGTGAAATTGCCTCGATTTGGATATAAAATGCTAACATAATTTCAATTTCTCTGCTCAATTAAATGCATTTGAACCTAGCTTCATGGCTGAATATCCAAACACTTGATTTTAACACCTATTTCAACACTTTTTAGGCACTTCACAACTAGGGCAGACTTACAGTTGTGATATTTGATGTGTTTTTCCAGAGATAATAAATTCTATCCAGAAAGTTTGAATGTTTAACATGGTGTGATAGTATCTGCAAGATTGCAAATGCTTTTTTTTCTATCTAAATAAGAACTGGCAGCTGCCAGCTAGTCTTGCACTTGCAACTATTGATACAATGAACATCTGTTAAGTGGGAGAGTTGACCTATCACGTAATTCAAGTACTGCTTTTGTACAGTAGATTACTTCATTTAGAAGTACCTCATATCCAACACTGCTTATTAGGAACTGTGGGAAATCTTTTAAATTAATACAATTTTTATTTGTTGTAAGGTATAAGTACAATCAGATTCTTTTTCATTGAGGGTAGATACAGACAATACATGTTGTCCACAAAGACAAGAATACCTCTTACAAATAAAGATGTTTATGTCATTTATAGTAGTGGGCTTCTCCTTGTCAATGCGGGTGGGAGTATTGTGCAATAGATAATGTGTTTACATGTACTTAGTAGTCATTTTTACAGCAATGTCCAGGTAAAATGAATCAGGAATGTGATTCTTTATCTGAAACTCAAAGGAAGGTATCCTAAGAAATCAGGAGCTGGAGTTTCTGAGGAGTGGCAATCTCACAGACAGTACTGCTCTGCCCTTCCAGGCATATGGGAATTGACCAGTAGATTCTTCAATTTTCCAGGCAATTCCTTTGGAGTCTGCTATGATGGGAATTTGCTGAGGATTTCATGTGCAATTCCCACCTATGTTGGAACAATGACTGATCACTGGAAAATCCTGTCCCATGTGCTGTGCTCAGTGCTTTCCTACAAATTGATTCCTGAATGAAGAACTAAACTGTCAGAATACTAGTAAACAATTTGAAGTTATTTAAATTAAGTCAAGCAAAATGAACATTGATTTTGCAGTTTGCATCACTCAGTCCATCATTCAATACATGAGAACAGGAATCTCAATCCAGAAGATATAAAGAGCGATCTTCAGAGGAAATCATGGAGTGCAAATTGGGAAGCATAGCTGGAGTGCAGAGAAGAACAGAAACCTACTGGTCTACAAGTTATTACATTCATTCCCAGCAATGGAACCCAGAGATTTGGATTTTTGGAACCAGCTAATAAAAGGAGATTATGTTGTGTGCAAAGTAATTTTGGCTATGCAAAGTACATATTGTAAGAACATGAAAACATTAGGAACTAGGAGCAGGAGTTGGCAAGTCATGCCATTCAATACAATCAAGGGTGATCCCATCTTGACCTCAACTCCACTTTTCTGCTTGGTCTCCATAACTTTTCAACCCAGTAAAAATTAAAAATCTATCTCCTCCTTAAATTTACTCAATGGCGTGGCATCCACGACTCTCTGAGTCAGTGAATTCCATAGATTCAGGAACCTTTGAGCCAGGTACCTTCCTCTTATCTCTGTTTTAAATCTGCTACTCTTTATCTTAAAGCTATGACCTCTCATTCTAGATTTCCCCATAGTGATCAGTCATCTACCCTGTCAATCCACTTATATACCTGAATTAGATCTCCTCTCATTATTCTAAATTTCAGAGACCTTAGGCCTAAATTGCTCAATCTCTCTTCATAAGACAACCCCATATATCTGGAATAAATCTACCAAACCTCCTCTGAACTGCTGCCAATGTAATTATATCCCTCCTCAGGTGTTGGGACCAAATACCTTGCACAGTTGCAGCAATACTCTCTACTCTTACATGCTATTGCTTTAGCAATAAAATTCCACTTGCTTTTCTTATTACTGCTGTAGCTGCAGGTAGTTTTCTGAGATTCATGCACGAGAACATCCAGATCCATCTGCACCGAAGTACACTGAAGTTTCACTGCAATTATTGTCTTTGTATGGTTCTGACCAAAATGGATAACCTCACACTTATCTGTGTTAACTTCCATCTGCCAACATTTGATCCATTCACCCAACTGATCCATTTGTGAATTTCTTATTTCTTTATTACAACTTGCCCACTTAGAACATAGAACATAGACATAGAACATAGAACAATACAGCACAGAACAGGCCCTTGGGCCCACGATGTTGTGCCGAACATTTGTCCTAGCTTAAGCACCCATCCATGTACCTATCCAATTGCCGCTTAAAGGTCACCAAAGATTCTGACTCTACCACTCCCACAGGCAGCGCATTCCATGCCCCCACCACTCTCTGGGTAAAGAACCCACCCCATATCTCATTTTTCCTCTGCGTATTTCCTTCTTAGTAATCCTCTGTTGCTCTTTAAAAGCTTTCCAGTCCTCAGTTTTTCCACTTATCTTAGCTATGTTATACTTTTTCTCTTTTAACTTTATATGTTTCTTTACTTCCCTCATCAGCCACGGCCGCCCATGCCTCCTCCTGGGATCTTTCTTCCTTTTAGGAATGAACTGATCCTGCAACTTCTGCATTATACACAGAAATATCCGCCATTGTTCCTCCACGGTCATCCCTGCTAAGGTATTGCACAATTGAACTTTGGCCAGCTCCTCCCTCATAGCTCCATAGTTCCCTTTATTCAACAGAAGTACTGTCACTTCCGACTGTACCCTCTCCCTCTCAAATTGCAGATTGAAGCTTATTGCATTAT